>NW_025939775.1:86819-132949 GCF_000764305.2 Hyalella azteca | reverse complement strand
CCTGTGTTACACACACGAGATACTGGCCTGTGTTACACACACGAGATACTGGCCTGTGTTACACACACGAGATACTGGCCAGTGTTACACACACGAGATACTGGCCTGTGTTACACACACGAGATACTGGCCAGTGTAACACACATGAATTAAATTTGAAAAATGCGATTACAAGAACTATTCTGACGAAAGACATGCAGATTATACATATGAAAATAATAGATATATAATTTGTTAAACCAATATCTAACGATTAATGTCTCTTAACATGTCTTAATGTATAATTATACTTAATATGTAATGATATTACGGAAGATAAACTTTTATTTCCAGCGATGTTTTCTCTGGTTTAGTCTTTCGTTGCCTGAGGAACGAAAGCGTTTATCGATGAATCGACATTTTTTCGTTTGCAGCTCCGTCTTGATGAACGGCGCATCGACCGCAAGTGCTGGACGAATTCCAGACTCGATCATTCCGGAGACTAGGGGCGCGTAATGAGGTTCAGCTCATAAAATTGACGTAAATAACCTCTCATATAACCCTCTGCTGGGTAATTGAGGTTCAATTAACGCAAATAGCCCCTTATTAATCACGCTGGTGGGTAATTGAGGTTCAGTTAACAAAAATAACCTCTCATAAGCCCCTGGTGAGTAATTGAGCTTTAGCTCATAAAATTTATGTGAATAACCTCTTATAAATTTACTAGCGGTAATTAACCTTTTGCTAAAAAAATTGGTGTTAGTAACCTCTCATAAAATCTGTCACGTAATGAAGTTCATACCATAAAATTAACGTGAATTACCTCTCATTAAACCCTATGATTCGTAATGGGGTTCAGTCCATAAAATTGACCCAAATAACCTCCCATAAAGCCCCTATGGGGGTAATAAAGTTCAACTCATAAAATTGACGCGAATAACCTCTCATGAGCCCACAGGCCGGCTGGTGAGGTTCAGATGATCACATCAATTTGCGTGCAGAAATGTACAGAGAAGCTTGACATTAGCTATCTGCTGCCTACATTAACATGTTTTTTCGGGTGCGTCTTGATGTAATCTTATTCCTATATATGAGTCTAAATACTTTTGTTAACCTCCAATTTATACGCTACAATGAATGTTATGTTCGGGTGCGCTTTTATTTATGCTATAGAATATAAAAAATTGTTTTTTACATAGTGAATCGGTCTTAGTAATTATTCATGCGTTGAAGTGTACTGTACTTGGCTAAATGTGCACTCTATGCGTTATTGTTATTACAATTTGTCACCATAATATCGTTCGTCATTTTATTAATACGTGTATAACATTGCAATCATATATGTGCCTTTTTAGTATATCTAATTCTCTAAATTCTTTACGTGTCGTTGAACACAATTCATGTATGTTTATTTTGATTCTCTGTATATATATGCTGTTTTTAATTGCTCACATATTTTATTAATGGCCTTTTTAGTAACTAATTATTGTGAATATATGTACTTGTTGTCAAACTAATTGATGATAATAATTAATGACATCACTATAAATTGATCGCCTCATCATTCTTCACTGAATAGATGTCTGTGTTTATTTATGCACGAATTTTATTGATATTCTTCACAGATGTTCTGTGGCATCGATTGAGTTCAATGAATTTATAATGACTTCTTCGGCACTGATATAAAATTGATTGTTTAAAGTTGTTTACAGAACTTTTTATTACGGAGCATCTGAGAATTCTGGAAATTCATCTTGCAATGGAAATTAATAGTGCAATGGAAATTCTTCTTGCAATGGAAATTTTTCTTGCAATGGAAATTCTTCTTGCAATGGAAATTAATCTTGCAATGGAAATTCGCCTTTTGCAATGGAAATTCGCCGTTTGCAATGGAAAATTTACCATTTAGCGTTGGGGAAATTTACCACGTGGGGTAAATTTAACGCGTGGGGGGTAATTTTCCCTTATTTTTTACCCAGTGCTAATTTACGTATAATCATTGTTAAATGATTCCGGCTCCATTCTCATACAATAATCATTGTTAAACTGTTAAATCATTGGATCAGCAGGAATTAATATTAATTAACAACTAAAGGTTGTTGAACAACTAAACAAAAACAATTAAAGAAGAAGTAGAAGAAGGCGGCCTTGTTAAATCTACGAAAATTTATCGTTTCTGTTATTATTCTTCTCTTTTCAATGCCGTATTTCTTTTACCTACTTTTTTGTATTCGTCATATTTCCTTATACTCTCCTATCTTCTTTTTCGTCTCGTTCCATAATATTTCAAGATGGTAATTTCCATGTAGCAAATTTGCATCACTACCAGCAACTCGAGATTAGATTTTACGGACGACTTCATGCGTCAGTAGAGAATTACAGGAAATTTACAGCATCATTGCACGAAACTCAGCAAAAATCTCTGCTGTAAACTCTGCGCCGTAAGCACTGCGCTGTAAACTCTTTGCTGTAAACTTTATGATATAAACTCTCTGCTGTAAACACTGCGCTGTAAACTCTTTGCTGTAAACTTTATGATATAAAATCTCTGCTGTAAACTCTGCGCCGTAAACACTGCGCTGTAAACTCTTTGCTGTAAACTTTATGATATAAACTCTCTGCTGTAAACTCTCTGCTGTGAACTCTGCGCCGTAAACACTGCGCTGTAAACTCTTTGTTGTAAACTCTCTGCTGTAAACTCTGCGCTGTAAACTCTGCGCCGTAAACCCGAGATTCTCCACGAGACTGGAAATGAAACAATTCTTCGCAAGACTCTATTCAATCAATCATTTGATTCTCAAACATAATATTCGTCAATAAGACATTAATACTTATTAAATATAATAATTAATATTTCTTCCATACTGTCGTACATTTTGAGATTGGTGAATGTTTTTTAATCCAGTATGATATTCGACCCGTGAAAATATCGCCTTTATGACAGCACAGTTTGCGTCTCAAGTTGCGTATAAATCCGCCGAATATTGAGTCTAAAATAACACTAGGATTTATGGCCGCGGTATCGTTGGCCAGTTAACAAGTTAATGAGCCTATAGGATTTCTTTGAATCACGAGAAAGTTCGCAATAAATATATTTATGATATTATTATTTCTATAATAAATAACAAATCAAAAGGACGATCATTTGTCCACCATTAGTCGATGTAATTGATTTTTTCCTCAGCTGTTAAACTATCTACCAATGAGAAGTCCATTATATTTAACTAATCAATAATATTATACACAATACATAGAAATATTCTATTTCTATTCTATTTCAAATAGAAATAGAATAGAATAGAAATAGACAATGTATAGACAAATGTCAAATCCTCATAAGATGAGAAAATTGAATAATATTGTCAGGTCATTTCATCGTTAACATTATGCTTTGTTCCTCTAGTGGCCACAACAATATACATTCAGAGAAATGAAGGAACATTGTCCAAATACCGATGCATTTTTGATCTTGGGTGGGTCATCCTGACCAAATTTTTCCAAATAAAAGTGTACATCAGTGCCACGTGCAGAAAGTGCGCCACTATTTGGACAATATAACCCATCCAATTTTTTCCGAGTGTACTTTTTTTGGACGATTCACTTTTTAAGCTGGGACTGGGTCACTTTTCGGACGATTTGGCACAGCAATTTACTTGGGTGCGGGTACCGCCGGCCGCCCATAGGCCGCGCATAATTTTCACAAAGCAACTTAGCTGGCAAACTCTTGGCAACTTGGCAGCTCCCTTTATTACCTCCCAAGAGAGAGCTGTGCAGTAATGACTTCTTAGGAGGTAATTACGACTTAGCAGTGCCTAGCTACTTAGGGAGCCACCAGCAGCTACTTAATTGAACCTTTGTCCTCTTAGTGGCCTCTACATACGCCTGGTAGTGGCCTCTACATACGTCACCCCTGGTAGTGGCCTCTACATACGCCTGGTAGTGGCCTCTACATACGCCTGGTAGTGGCCTCTACATACGCCAGGTAGTGGCCTCTACATACGCCNTATAACATCTCTGGGTGAAGGCATATCATCCTGGCGGGCGTATAACATCTCTGGGTGAAGGCATATCATCCTGGCGGGCGTATAACATCTCTGGGTGAAGGCATATCATCCTGGCGGGCGTATAACATCTCTGGGTGAAGGCATATCATCCTGGCGGGCGTATAACATCTCTGGGTGAAGGCATATCATCCTGGCGGGCGTATAACATCTCTGGGTGAAGGCATATCATCCTGGCGGGCGTATAACATCTCTGGGTGAAGGCATATCATCCTGGCGGGCGTATAACATCTCTGGGTGAAGGCATATCATCCTGGCGGGCGTATAACATCTCTGGGTGAAGGCATATCATCCTGGCGGGCGTATAACATCTCTGGGTGAAGGCATATCATCCTGGCGGGCGTATAACATCTCTGGGTGAAGGCATATCATCCTGGCGGGCGTATAACATCTCTGGGTGAAGGCATATCATCCTGGCGGGCGTATAACATCTCTGGGTGAAGGCATATCATCCTGACGGGCGTATAACATCTCTGGGTGAAGGCATATCATCCTGGCGGGCGTATAACATCTCTGGGTGAAGGCATATCATCCTGGCGGGCGTATAACATCTCTGGGTGAAGGCATATCATCCTGGCGGACGTATAACATCGATTGTCCAGCAGCAATAATAGAGGAGCAGATGTAGGGGCGAAGTGATGGCGTCTATAGCACCGTACCTCCTAAATGATAGGTCTGCTATGCCTCGACTGTACGAGCGGCTTATAGGCGGCCAGTAATTGAACACATGAGCGGTTTATAGTGAAGGAATAATTATTTAAACGATTGCAGCACTGAAAGAGCTGCCCTGTCTGCCAATTGGTGCTATTGGCTGGCCTTCCAGCCATCATCGCGTTAGGGCATTGACTGCATTTTGGAAATGAGCAGTTTGAAGAATTGTTTGAACTGCACAGAGTCTCATAAAATTGGACCATTGTAAATTTGTTAACAAGTATTTAGGTCTATCGAACTGTTATCATAATATTGACAACAATAATAATATTGTCCTGCGCAATTGAACGATAAATAAATTTTATCCAGTATAAATAAATGCGCCGGTATTTCGAACAATTTGAATTGTTGAACAAATTGAATTTTTCATTGAGAGTGCACGAAAAAAATAAGCGGATGAAAAATTTCGATCAATAGAAAGAAACGATATTTTTTGAACGATTTATTTCGCCATCGTATTTGTTGGACCAGAATTACAGGTCACAATAAAATATTGATTATATACGTCTTAGATTTCATTGTAGGTCAATGCGTGAGAGAATGTAAACAAGAATATTTTCACAGCAGGGTAACGAAAAATATTTAGACGTTTAGCAATAACCTTATTTCAAGGTTCACACGAACAAACCATTCAATGTGATGTATCAACAGAAGGGTCAAGAAAAGAGTTTATACTCATAGGAATACCATTACATCAAGGCATACCCGAACAAAAGAGTCAATGTGACGTATCAACAGAAGGGTCAAGAAAAGAGTTTATACTCATAGGAATACCATTACATCAAGGCATACCCGAACAAAAGAGTCAATGTGCCGTATCAACAGAAGGGTCAAGAAAAGAGTTTAGACCCATAGGAATAACATTACATCAATTCGCACCCGAACAAACCAGTTCCGAGCAGATCTCGCTGCTCTGAAATGCTTGCAGGATCATGAACTAATGTGCCTCTGAATACCGACTGCACTGATGGCTGGCGAAGCTGTGTGAAATACATAGATGTTTTACGTATAAAATGTATAAATGTTCCGTATAAAATGTATGAAATATGTTTAAAAAATGAAAGAAATAAATATCTATCAAATGTGAAAATGAATCGTCAGGTAAGTATAAGAACTTTTGTAGATTTTTCCGCTGAATATCTAATGCGTGAGCAGCAGCGTAGTACGCACACAACACCACTTTTTCAACCGGTGATTTCCGTATTATTTAAAGTATTTTAAAGTTCAGTATCCGTATATTTTATCCCCCATTTAGGGGTCTCTTTGAACTGCAGATCACTGCATTGCGCATATAACCTGACTTTCCTAAATTGGAAACTCAATATTACTTATTGATGCCAAATAACTGCTTCATATTGTCCTATAAAATAACCGTATATTACACAACGCTAAAATTCACAATTCTCTTTAAAGAGACGATCACTGCCTTGATTAAACGCCAAAATTTTGCACTTAAGCCAAAATACGATCACTTTACTTAAAGCTTTATTGACATGATCGCAAACAGCTTACGACCATCGTAATATTGTTGTAAACTAGAGCACGTGTTCTGTTGCGCTGTAACAGGCATGTACGCGTGTTAAGTTTATTGACTTTATAACGTATTTATTATAAGTGGCGCGGCTATAAGACGGCCTTGTTCCTCAGGACCGCCATGACAGCGCCTTTATTAACGCTTCAAGATCTTCTTCTTTATCGGTATGAGGAAAGGCTTATACTCAGTGAAAATTTACAGACGCGGCAGCTTCTGATTTGGATTGCCAGAAGCTGGGGCGACTCTAAATTTTGTTACCCAGTGAAAATTTACAGACACGGCAGCGTCTGATTTGGATTACCAGAAGCTGGGGCGACTCTAAATTTTGTTACCCAGTGAAAATTTACGTACGCGGCAGCTTCTGATTTGGATTACCAGAAGCTGGGGCGACTCAAAATTTTGTTACCCAGTGAAAATTTACAGGCGCGGCAGCTTCTGATTTGGATTGCCAGAAGCTGGGGCGATTCTAAATTTTGTTATGAATACCGATAAAGAATAAGATTCATACCGATTTCTTCACCCTCGTCTTTATTGCGGTACTTCATAAATTTAAGACGTTGTTCTTAATCGACTGCTGAACTTGAGTGAGCTTCACCTGGAGAAGAACTCATTATTTAGAGGTTAGCGTTAAAAATATTATTATTTTATGTATAAATTTGTATTATCTGCGTTTTTAAATTAATGTTCCAATGATTAGGTCTTTCTTTTAAGTTCTGATGAATAACTATGAATAGTGAACATAAAGTTGTAACTTATAGCACCAGTACATTGAATACTACTTTTATACTGTTTTATACCAGCTACTATTTATATACTGTTTGGTTACCATCGTACTTTTAATGCCGTGATTTTAACGCGTTGAAATAATTATTATTAAAAATCACGCCTTAGAAGCAAAACAATATGAACAAACAATGATACCAGAAACCGAGACAGCGTGAGCCGTGAAAAATAGCGCGATAAAAGTTATACAAGCACTATTTTTTTTTCGCTAGAAGCATTTACATCTTTGTTTACGACCTTTAAAAAATTTAAGTATAGAACGTAGCAGCACCGGAAAAATGTTAATTAATTAATAGTAATTAGGCCAGCAACGTTACTTGAGCCTTAAATTAAAGTCATAGAGGAACGAGAGTTGGAAACCGATATCGAAATACGACAGGAATCCTACTCAGAAATATGAGATTAACTTAAAAAAATATGAGTATTAACTTAAATAAATATATTGGGGTAAGAAATTATTTAAAAATTAAATGATTCCTCATTATTTTGGAAAAAAAGAATCTCAATGAAAATAATGCCGTTATGTAAGTAATTAATCTTTGTTGAAAAATAAATAGTTTTATAGCTTAGATAAATAGCAATAACATAGATAATAGCATAGCTTTGTTGATACATAGTTTAATAGCATAGATTACCTCTTGAAAACTCTAGTAGAAAAAAGTTCTAAAATTTCCATGATGCGGTTTGAAAATGACCATTAATTGGAGATAAATGTGATAAGTGGACAGCTGATATGTCCGCTGTCTCATTATGTCGCGCAATTATTTTTCCATTGACCAACTCTCTTTATTAATTCGTAGATAACGGAAAGAGCTAATTAAATGACGTTAATAATCATGGATGGTCTTCCCCAAATTATTACAAGGCATTCTCCTAGCCAAAAATAAGAAGATATAGATCATTTTATACACAATTGATGCCTTGATTGTAACTAAAATATATTAAACTAATTTACATCATATTTTCCTCATTTCAAGCTTCAATCATATATATTTTTCTCATTAACAATTCAAGCTTTTTCGTATTGCAACGGTTGCAACGACACCGACAATCTTCTAAAATTTAAAGGGTGAAAAAAAATATAAATTAATATATAGTTGGTTGTTGCAAAGAGGTCTATAATTTCAAACAATGATTAGTGATCTCATATTAATTAAAAAAATAACATTTTCGCACGATGAGATATCTTCATGAAAGCGAAAATGAAGTCGTAAATACGAAGTTAGATTTGCTCATATTCAACATCAGGCTCTGGCCAACGCCTCGTACCTTTTTGTTGTATTTTTGTGCACTACTCATCGCTGGCCCATCGATGGCCGCTGATAATTCGCCCATCATTCATACCGAGCACAATATGAAGGCTACAGCATCTGGCGCCTTCATCACTCACGCGTGACATTCAAGTGGTCAGTCTCAGCATCGACTGTAAACAGTGGCTGATATTGGCGCTAGTGACGTGACTGTAAACAGTGGCTGATATTGGCACTAGTGACCTGACTGTAAACAGTGGCTGATATTGACACTAGTGACCTGACTGTAAACAGTGGCTGATATTGACACTAGTGACCTGACTGGAAACAGTGGCCGATATTGGCACTAGTGACCTGACTGTAAACAGTGGCCGATATTGGCACGAGTCACGCCATGGCAACCCACCATCAAATTTTGTTGAGGTGTAATTGGTTAATTGCAGTCCTTGTGAACAAATCTTATATTCTTATTCGCAATGCAATTTTGTTGTGAATTAAAATTGAATGAATGAAGTATTTACTGCTTTGGCCGGTCATGTTATTTTACCAAAATGGTTACAGGCCCTCCTGTTCTCTCCTACTATTAACTATGCTATTACTACGTACCGTTTTTCTCTCTAATTATGCGGGCAAATTCGACATTCTCGTAATGGTATTCCTACCCGAACTGGCGATATATTCATACAGAAAGTCATCATATGAGCTGGCTCTTTCAGAACGAAATTTTTATCTAGATTTACGCCTGATTATTCTGTAAATTTTAGAGCGCATGGTATATTTTCCTCAGCTGCCTTTCAGCTTTAATATGATTTGATTTAATTTCTTTTATCTAATAGGCATTTAAACTTTATAACACTTTACGTAATCACATGTATTGGCTTATATAATTGTTAATAACTATAACCGTAATTATAATAATAATTAACTAATAATAATACTTTCCTTAATTCACAGAGAGTACTCGTACTATAGCGCACATATTGTTGGTTTATTAATAACTTGTCTTTATCATCTCGATTTCTTGTTTTCGAGACTTTCTTCCTGTTTTATTTTCTATTCCGTTTATTTTGTGATGTCATTTCGTTCAGTTTCTTCGCGTCGTGGTGAAATATCTGCTTCACATTCGTTCGTCATTTGATCAGATTTTGCTGCAGTTACGAGTTTCTTATTCACACATGAACAATACAATATATGTGCAGTCATACAGAAGCATACAATGCAATATAAAAAAATTATAAAATGACCAGAGCTTCACTGTGTATGACCATACAAGCTAAAAAGCTTCGCAGGCGAAAAAAGTGGTATGTAACACTATTAAAAAGTTATAAGTAACTCTATTAAAAAGTGGTATGTAACTCTAAAGAGTGGTATCAAATTTACGCCATATAGATTCTAAAAATTCTACCTACATTTTAATATTAAGTTGCCAGAATCCAGGAATAGTGTTAACATTCACGCTGAGAAAAGTCCCAGCCTATAAAGACCATTGCGCTCTAAAGGATGAAAAAGACGCCTTGAACGCACATATGTTGATATCCGAGGGGCTAGAACGGCTACAAGCATTCTGCACGCTTGTTGATTTTACCCGTAATTCGGTCACAGTAATGTAAACAGTCTGCCGCAATACATTATCGCAAGCGATCAATAATGGTGCGAATGCATCGATAATATCAACACTTACGGCTACGGTAATACAGACTTAAAAGCAATACAGACTTATAAGCAAACCCAAGCAAACGTCTAAAAAGAACCGAATCCTACACCTGAATAAACAACGGCTTCATCTAATGAATGCCTCCCATCCTGGCCGATTGTAAGCGATTAAAAGGCGCTGTCTGTTGTATGGGGATGTACGACGCTCAGGAAAATGCCTGAGACTTTGTCCAAATAGTGATGCAAATTCGTGTCATTGTATGGCTTTTTGCCACGACACTCAGGAAAATGCGTGAGACTTTGTTCAAAGAACGATGCAAATTTGTGTTATTTCGTTGGATTTTTGTCATTGTGATCAAGTTAGTGTCAGTGCTACATTCGTTCGCTGTTTGTGATGTAGGTATGTAAGAGTGTCAATACTTGGACAATAGGAATCATTTAATTTTTATGAGCGTCTAAGGCAGTATCTGCAGTGCAATGTCTTTATTAATATGTTTAAAGCAGCCTTCCTATCGTCGCCGTGAAGATTAATTTAAAGTGAAGTAAACTTTTTAGGACTAAACAAAATATAAATGTTACATGAAATAAACAATAATGAGCTTTAGTATAAATTGCCATGTGCTGAAGAATAAACGTTGCCGAAATCCGACCCTTTCCCCAATGAATCTAAGTTGAACAATAGAAATAATGTGAATATTGTGAGCAAGATGAATTTTGTGAACAAGAAACTTTTGATAACTGGAATTCATTAACGGAAATCATGCCTCCATATCAAACTTCCGTTGATATTTCCATCTCTGTGCGGTTCACCACAAAACCAATTGTCAGACCAAGCCAGGCGTTAGAAATTGCTAAATTGCAACACGTACGCTAGAAAATTGCTGCAAGCTTCTTTTACAATTGCCGCAGACATGTTTGTAACGTTTGGATCTAAGCTTAACTTCTACACACGAAAAATATTTGAACGATGGGTAAAATCATATATAGAGTTAATAATTTGTTCAGCTAACGTCACAATAGTCAGTTCCTACCCCATCACACCAGCCAGTCCCTTTTTATCACCCAGTCCCCTTTTATCACCCAGTCCCCTTTTATCACCCAGTCCCCTTTTATCATCCAGTCCCTTTTTATCACCCAGTCCCCTTTTATCACCCAGTCCCCTTTTTATCACCCAGTCCCTTTTTATCACCCAGTCCCCTTTTATCACCCAGTCCCCTTTTATCACCCAGTCCCCTTTTATCACCCAGTCCCCTTTTATCGCCCAGTCCCATTTTATCGCCCAGTCCCCTTTTATCCCCCAGTCCCCTTTTATCACCCAGTCCACTTTTATCACCCAGTCCCCTTTTATCACCCAGTCCCCTCCTAACGACCGCTCTAAGTGCGCTCTAAACTCGCGTCTTCGCCATCTCAATTGGCGTCAAATTTCGAATTTCCAACCCCGGCGATTTTTAATTAAAAAAATTATCACCAAATTAAGCAACTTATCATAATTTATCTTTATCCAGATGAAAAATTATCAGAAGTCACTAATAAAATTTTTGATCAAAATATCAAACTTGAACTGGTAGATATATCACTCAAAGAAATACGTTAAACTTTATCCTAAATAGCGATGCAGTTTTGTTCTTATGTGTGTCATAGTGACCCACTTTGGCCCCGTAAAAAATTTATCATTGCCACGTCTGCTTTCTGCTGTTGCATGAAAGAGTTCCATTATTCGGGTAATACGACCCATTGATTTGTCTGAGTGTCAACGGCAGGCCGCTGATGTCACTATCATGTTTTTACTGAAGAAATAGACACTAAATAACGCCTGCGAGGCCAATGAAAATAAGCGTTAAATTTAATTGTCTGATTTATTTGCTCGTTGAGAGTCAGTAAAGCTAATTTGGTTTCCTCCGAGGGGCCAAAATTGGATCATTGATCGTAATTTTTTTTTTTTGCAAAAGTTCCTCGCAATAATGTAACTGTAGGAAAAGTATGCCCTATATTAACTAATATCAACAACTTAGGAATCTACATCTGTAGGAGGCGTTTTAAATTTATTTATTTATTGCTATATCACTTCGAAATAATTGATAAATATAATATTCATTGAAAAATGTTCCTGAAGCAGTGCAACAGTTACAACAATTCAAAGGTTTTGAATAATTATAGGAATTCAATCTTATTTCATAATGAAAATAATATAATGCTAAGGAGATCTAAGGATATGAGGGTAGTTTCCTAAACACATTACTATTTCTTTTGGAAATATTTTCTTTGTGGTTATTTAACACAGCGGGAAGTCCGCAGAAGCAAAAAATATTACTCAGCACTCACTGCAGTGAGCGACAGAGAGCGCATTTTCTCGTCGACGAAAACATGAAGTCACGGACAGACAGACAGACAGACGGACATGGCAAGCACACCAGTGCATTTTTTCGTAACTGAGAAAATGCGCTAAAAATTGTCACAGGAACTTTGCACAACTGCGACTTGACTGCAGTGTCGAAAAAATGCCGACCTAACAAGCGCCTCGAGCGCCGCATCTTAAGCAGCAAATCCCACCCTTCCCCTCAAAAAATAACAAAAAATCTAAGGGAGCGTCGGCCTCTCCAAATAATATTTCGGGTAACACGAGAGGCGTGGTTTGAATATTGCGGAACCTCAAGCCGATATTCTTAAGGTTGAATATTTATTTAGTTGAATCTGATTCCCTTTTCACACAGAAAATCGAACCCAATAATGGTGCAAAGCGAATGGATTCGTGGGAAAAAAGCTTGTTTGAAACCCAATAGCTTTTCTAAGTGTTTTTCAAACATTTATTTAAATATATTCCCTTTCTTGTATTTCAAATTCGTACCCTACTCGGGTTTCCGGCGAAAATGTTGTAGCAGACTTCCGTAGATTTTTGCTGAAGCATCAAAATGGCTTTAGTAAATTTTTGCGGAAGCATAAAAAAGGCTATTAAACTACCGTAAGCTATTTTCGGCATTTGGGTATAGTATATTGTGCATAATGAATAGTTATTGAACACTTATATTGAAAAAGCGAAGAATCTAAGGAATCATGCAGCCGAGGTGGTGTAAACATAAAGTTAAAAATTTCCCGGTGTTTTTCCCGCAAGCTTGTAAAATTTAGGAAAAATAGAATTCATTTCTGATTATTTTGCATTAAAGGTGCAATTCTATATCAGATGCCAAAATTAAGAACAGTCGCTGCGAAATACGACATCACAATGCTATTAAACTCCATTATGAACATAGTACTCTCGATTGAATCTACGAATCAAAAACATCTACACAGACTATCAAGAAAAAATTTATAGCCCGTAATTGATGATAAATGAAAAATATTCTAAAATTATTGTTCTAATTTTTCATCATGTATTTCAAAGGGAAGCATGTTATATTTCAATAGCTTCGTCGTTTTTTAATTATGACTGCACTAATTACCTGCTAATTTATTTCACGTGTTTTTCTATGCAAATTAAATGATAAACTTTGGAACGACACGGGCACAAACTTGCAAGAATCCATGTGATAAATCAGCAGCTGTTCTATAATACAAAATGCTTAAAAACTCCCTCGCGAACACTCGTAAAAGAAAGATTAAACTTCTGATGACTTGAGAATCTAAAAGACTTGCAGCGGCTGACGTTTTGAACTTATCTATTATGAACTAAATAATTCAGGTAACTTGCTTAATCTTGTTTAAAAAATTCTATAAACTGTGAAAAATTCACAATTCATTGTATCCAAACGTTATATGGTCAGAGAGTAATTATATTAAAGTTATCGATTAGATATAATAGCTTAATGATCATCAGAGTTTGCTAGTCTGCAATACGAAACGTAAAATTTTTAATTCGACGACGCAACTAAATTAACATTTTATTCAATCAGTTCCTGACCAGCAGAGCCCATGAGCCTAAAATCCGAAATAGATAGATCAACTTGAATTAGAATTTAAAATTAGCGTGTAATTCTATCTTATTTTTCACCCTCAGGATCCATGAGCGAAAAATCCTATATAGAAATACTTAACGTGTATTATAAATTAAAATTAGCGTTTAATTCTATCTGACTTTTCACCATCAGGATCCGTGAGCCTAAAATTCAAGCAGAAGTCCAAATGTTGTTTCCAAAAGTGAACTTTAATTCTATTATTCATCGCATTCATGCAATCAAAAAAGGTAATCTCTAACTTGTCTGCGACAGCTCGAGGCATAACGCCCGACACAGACCGCCATCCGATGGTCGGTGGCCGTGAAATTGGCTTTAAATGAGACAAAAAATTGGCTTTAAATAACACAGAAAATTGCCTTTAAATAGGACAGATAATTGGCTCTTGATATGGCAGAAAATTGGCCTTAAATATGCCAAAAATTTGGCTTTAAATATGACAGAAAATTGGCTTTAAATAAGACGGAAAATTGCCTTTAAATATGACAAATAATTGGTTTAATAAATTACAGAAAATTAGCTTAAAATATAGCAGAAAATTGGCTATAAATAAGCCAGAAAATATGCCCTCATTCATGCCGTTTTGAAAATAAATTGGTTCACTAAAATGAATTGAATTTAATGATGAGGCATTAAATTTACGAAGATTACGGATCAATTCAGGCCAAAAGAGAATATACATGAAGCCTGATGCTTCGGAGGACATCAGTACAATATTGAAGGATCAGTTGCATGAGGTTGACGGCACAGATTATAATTATCAAAAAAATTGAAAGTAATAAACAATATTGTGTGGATTTGTTATTCTACACTTAAAAAAGAATCCCAACGGATCTTCTTGAAAAAAAAAACGGATAAAATGTCCTGTTTTTATATATTAAAAAATGCAGAGGAACACTAAAAGCAAGCGGATGCTCTCAGGCGCCGGCGTCGCAGGCCTTCATCGAATATCCATGGTAAATCCACCCCATCCTTCGGGGCATAATTAAACCGCGCGTAATGGGCGAAGTCATGCATAAAGATTCGTCTTATGTGTTTATGTCCAGGGATAAATGGCGGGCGGCGCGATGATGTGATGGTGGTGGTGGTTGTGATGATGGTGGTTGAAACGAAGCCATCACACAAACCATATTACGATTCGTGTTCATATCTGTATTAACACGTTGACTACGTATTGGAACATATGCGTACCACGAAATGTATTTCTCCAGGACATAGTGATACATAATTCAGGTTGCCTAAAATCGGCCAAATCCGAGAACAAAAAAGGCCAAAAAGGCCGATAACTCAATATATACTAGTTTATTTGTAGGTTCCGCTATAAAAATTCCATTTATTTTCTTTTGCAGTATTTAAAATTTAATTAGAAAGTACCATATCATAAATTTTAGCCGGTCAACGCAATTGCGAAAAACTAATTCACGGAATTTGTCCGGAAAAAATGACCATCTGGCAACCTTTTTTAAAAACAGTACAAAAAATGAAATAACAGTACAAGATGAAGCAATCGTAGTCAACGTGTTATAACGAAATAAAATGCTTATAGGCATTTTATTCGGTAGGCTTTATGCCGGCTGTCTAGACCTACTCAAGCTGAACCAAAATCGGACAGCATTTATCTTAATGCAACATTCGTCGTCAAATTATGAAGCTATTTATGAAGATTATTAAAGCCCCTATTAAAAAGTTCTGGTTATTCAGACCTGGAAAATAATATCTATTTCCATACAGTCAACAGCTATAAACGTTGATATAAAAGCTATAGCCTTTATTCTTTTATAAGGGCTGCCGAGACCCAACAGTGTCACTGTCATATAAGCCGAAAGTCAAAGGCTTATATGAGCTTATATGTTCATTTTTCTATGCCTTTGTCCTTTGAACCACCGCCATATCTCAGAACATACATCTTTTATGCACCTTAATAAATGTTATCAATAAATCTTTATTGCTGATATGCTAGGCATACGGGCGGAGCTGATAAGCATGATATCAAATCGGTCTTAAAAAAAGCTTATTAAATTATTTTACTTTGAAATATTAAGTTTTTATTTCCGAATTAACGTTGAAATATAAATTGTTGATATTAGAATCATCGTTGGATTATAAGGTTTCGGTTTGCATTCAGAATTGACGATTAAATAATTAGGTTTATCCTCCGATTTAATGTTGGTATAACAGGTTAAGAGTTATTATTTCTCAACGTGATAAATGATCGCAAATTTTATTCTACGTGTGTCTTAATTCAGTGAATGAATGGAGTAAATAAATTAAGTGAATGAATAAAGTGAATATTTGAAACGTTTGGTTGTGCATTTGTTACTTCAAGTTTTTTCAGTACTAATTTTGATTTTTGCTTCCTCAGAATTAAAGAAATTTAGCGAAAGAAATTAATATTAAATTGAAAGTTGAAAGATTTAGCATTTGAATTTACCGAGCTTTGATTAATTTTTTGAACCAAAGAACGCAAATTGAATTCATAAGTGCAATATTATTCGGCAAGTAAGTAGTCGTTTTTCAAAAATACAGCAACGGATGAAATAAAAATTGCATGATGAACTTGAATAAATAATATAGGCGAAATAATATAAGGATTGTGAAGATAACTTGTGCCGCCTGATGACAGACGAGTACTGATGAATAACGCACGAAAATTGACGAATATCATTTTAAATACATAGAAAATACGTTGAGTACGAAGCACGATGTCCGACAAAATACCTCTATTGTTGCCGAAACTGATAAAAATACGTTGAGTAATCAACAAAATGTTAGACAAAATGCCTCTATTTTAGGCTAGACAATTGAAAATATATTGATTACCAAACATATGGTCAAACATAATACCCTTTTCAATAGCACAAAGAAATTAATTTATTACAGAACACAATATTTGACATAATAACTTTATTTTGTGCCACACAATAGCGCGCTTCTGCAATGTTGTTGTTAATGTCTTACTCAATGTATGTCATCCTTGTGTTGTGGCAAGACGTGATGCCACAATATACTGTTCCATGTGCTGTGGCAAGACGTTCTGCCACAATATACTGTTCCATGTGCTGTGGCAAGACGTGATGCCACAATATGCTGTTCCATGTGCTGTGGCAAGACGTGATGCCACAATATACTGTTCCATGTGCTGTGGCAAGACCTTCTGCCACAATATACTTTTCCATGTGCTGTGGCAAGACATGATGCCATAATATACTGTTCCTTGTGCTGTGGCAAGACATGATGCCATAATATGCTGTTCCATGTGCTGTGGCAAGACGTGATGCCACAATAAACTGTTCCTTGTGTTGTGGCAAGACGTGATGCCACAATAAACTGTTCCTTGTGTTGTGGCAAGACGTGATGCCACAATAAACTGTTCCTTGTGTTGTGGCAAGACATGATGCCACGATATGCTGTTCCATGTGCTGTGGCAAGACATGATGCCACAATATGCTGTTCCATGTGCTGTGGCAAGACTATAGGCCTGGTGGCAAGATAGGCCCAAGAAAAGAAATGATATACGGATTTAGAATCATTTTATCCTCTATTTAAGCATCAGGAATTAGCACATAATAAATGAAAGTGATCAGGTATAACAATAGGTAATCATATACAGAGGTACAGAAAGTTTTCATTTATGTTTTTTTTTTAAATTAACTTATCTATGAATTTCCTCAGGATTTCTTTGTAAAAACTGCAGCATTTCACTCAAATAAAGATCATTATCAATAACTAACGCTGGTTCAAGCCGAACAAACATGTGACTATAATGAATGCCGTCACAAAATATTTAAATTGATGTTAATTAGAAACTTAAACAACAGAGGGCAATACATAATAAACAGGAGGAAATGAAAAAAGTTCAATTTATTTTAGGAAATGGAAAAAGTTCAAGGAAATGAAAAAAGTTCATTCAATTATGAAAAGGAGGAAATGAAACCTTACATTACTGTCTTCGAAGCCAATTAAGTAGACTTAATTTTTTAAGTCATCTGCCACTCATTAGGAAGTTTTACACGCTTAAAGCAGCACTTCTCATTTGTCCTGCCACTTCTAAAGCGAGGCGTTTAATGAGAAAAAAAACAGGGCATGCTAGGAAAAACCTAAATGAACAGGATATATTGTAAGAACAAACACAGAGCTTTAAATACCATGAAGTTTTGAGACAGTGGGAATTATTGTAGTGTTTAATTAGTGTAATTAATATTTATTATGATTTGTATTTTTAATCAATTATTTCTCAATGCGATCAACCACAGTTCCTGCAAAACCGCAATATTACGATACAGTTCCTGCAATACCGCAATATCCCGACACAGTTCCTGCAATACCGCAATATTACGACTGTCTCTTATACACATCTAGATGTGTATAAGAGACAGCAGATAAGTTATCTGCTCGGTACAGCAGCAGCGATACAAGACAGATAAGTTATCCTGTCTCTTATACACATCTAGATGTGTATAAGAGACAGACAATATACTGTTCCTTGTGCTGTGGCAAGACGTGATGCCACAATATACTGTTCCTTGTGCTGTGGCAAGACGTGATGCCACAATATACTGTTCCTTGTGCTGTGGCAAGACATGATGCCACAATATGTGTACTGTTTAACGAACTTTTAGCCTCACCTAAATGGGCTAACTACCGTACATATAAAAGATGTAGAAACAAAATTGACTGTGATTTGATTCATTTGACAACGTTTATTCAACGTTATTTCAACGTCGCATGTATCGCTATATATAGCGTAAGGGTATGATACGGGCAAGACGTTTCAAAATCTTATATATTCAGTGAAAATTGAACGTTAAAGCTCCTGAATAAATAATGTTTTTACGTTATCGTGTTTCGCGTGTCCATTACCGGCATGGAATGGGGTGATGCTGTAAACAGTTCCTCGAACAGATTGAACATGAATGTCATTGAATTTATTTAATTGAGACTTCGATAACATTGTTATTATGACAAAAGGAATCAAGGGAAAAGAAACCTAATTGAATTCAGTTATTTTCTTGCATGAACAGAAACGTTCAATCGGAGTACATCGGACTTGAATGCTTTCAAGTAGAATTTTTAGTTCAACTTCATGCCTCTTCTTAGTTTTAAATTAACTCTAACTGATCAGATTGGTCACCTTTCCGGTCGGTTTCATTGCAAACAATTTTCGTAAGTATGGATTACATATGTAATCCATGCGACCACTGTAGGATAAAGCAAATTTCCTTCATATTTTTAAATGTAATTATATAGTTGTTCAACAGGGCCACCCTAACTCACAACACCCCCTCCATTTCCCCCTTCTGTCTCGCTGGAATAAAGCCTGCCACCCGCAAGACCGACGATAAATCCCAGGCAAATTTCGGTCCTGTTTGTCGCCCTATAAATCCTAAGTAAATTTGACTCCTGTTTCACTCGGTACAGCAGCAGCGATGCAATACAGATAAGTTATCTGCTCGGTACAGCAGCAGCGATGCAATACAGATAAGTTATCTGCTCGGTACAGCAGCAGCGATACAATACAGATAAGTTATCTNCACGACACAGTTCCTGCAATACCGCAATATCACGACACAGTTCCTGCAATACCGCAATATTACGACACAGTTCCTGCAATACCGCAATATTCCAATAGTCTGTGCAGAAGTTCAGAAGTTTGGCGACATTTCAGCTTCGCGGCCGTCAAAGCGTCAGCGCCTGTAAGTTGGTGCTAAGCTCTGAAATTCTGCCATTAAATTTAAGTTAAAACATTACGCATAGTAAATCGTTCATTACGAACTGATTACGATACACTTAATCATTCACTCTGTAATTAAATGTAATAGAAAACATTACGCATACCAAATCATTCACGACGAAACTGTCAAGCTTCGTTGTGCGTAAAAATTTTACGGCATTTGTATTGCCGTTCATCAGTTAGAATAATTAACTGCTTGGTATACATATGGTACTTAATTAAATCAGTTAACTGGACTGAAAATATCAGTGACTGTGTTTAATGAGCTGAATATTTCAGTGACGGTGCTTAATGAGCTTAATATATCAGTGACGGGGTTTAATGAGCTGAATATATCAGTGACTGTCTGTGTTTAACGAGCTAAATATTTCATTTACGTTGTTTAATGAGCTGAATATATCGGTGACGAGGTTTAATGAGCTGAATATTTCAGTTACGGTGTTTAATGAGCTGGATATGTAAGCAAAGTGGTTAACTGAGCTGAATTATTCTATCTGAGATCACAAGTCAGCTCTGCACACTAACACAATAATATCACAATGATAATCACAATAATAATATCTATAATCATAATAATAATAATAATGATAATAAGTCGCTGCATCTCGCTGCACCATCACTGCCAGTGCCCGAGATACTTCAGGTTAGGCGTGTGGCTTCTAATTATTTATTAACGCTTAAAATCTGTTTAAATGTTAATTTATAATTCATTAATGAATTAAATTGAACGAGTCTTCTAGAAATAGCCAGTAATTAAGGTTATATATCAGCCTGGAATTAGGTACTATCATTTGAGTATATTGTTTTAAATAAACTTGATACTGGCCCTTAATGCAATTGAGGATCAAACTCAATGGTGATGAACACTCAGTTGTTTCTTCTCTGCATGAAGAGATTACTGAAGAGAATTATTTATTCTTTTTAACTCACATTTACAAACTAGAAAAATACGTGGAACGCACTAGACGTGCACTGGATTTTTTGCAGCTGATAGATTCAAGGCCTTAATGTTTCCAGAATCAAAAAATTTCAAAGAGGTGTTTTCAAGACAAAAATTAATTTTTAGAGCTAATGCCATTTGCAGCGAGCTTTGCCTCCTTCAAAAATGACTGACAACTGCACTTTTTTTTAATTTTCATTTCTTCTACATTAAAATTGTTTCTTTAAAAACCATTCGATGGTTGCTTTTTCGAATTTTTCTGAGACAGCAGCCGTTGTTCTCTGCCACAGTTTTTCATTTTGCGACGACAAAATGAATTAAAAAAAAGACTAAAACTTTTGTCTTTTTCTTGACGAGTTTTCCAGTCGCAAACATTTCCTGAGAGCCCACGCCACTTCACTAGTAAGGTGAGTGTTTACTAGAGAATCAAGTGTTTACTAGAGAACCTAGTAATTAAGGCCACCACAAACTTGAGTCCCTAATGAACTTAGTCAACTTAGGGAATAAAAAAATTAGGATTAAAGGGAACTGACGAATCTGCACTCTAAACTTCGAGGCTGAATTTAAAATCTGAAATGTGCTGCATTGGTTTTTCTTCTCAACATTCATTTCGCGTCAAAAAATATCGAAATTTTATTCTTTTTTTAGCGCCAGAGTTTCATTAAATGCCGTCCGTTATTGGTCTAAAATTTTTGTAACATTGAATCTAATAAAAAAAACTGCTGGTAAGTGGATATAGTTTTTAAGGCCCGAAATTAGTCGATTTCACCTGTTTCAATGGAGATTAACTTCAATGAGTATAACTCACGTTAAAAATTCCAGGAATTTATACAGCACTATAAAGTTTGCAAAAAAACTCGTATTAACAAAACCATTATTTGTTTAGTGATTTTTTTTACTAAATACCACGTAGTGTTGTACAAAGCAAGACTCAGAAGCAATTTCACAGTGATTTCATTGGCTGCTTTGTTCAACAAATATCCGAATAAATAAATCGTATTTCTCTATAATCTTTCATTACACCAAAAATTGAAAGAATCCCTAAAAATACATTAGCTTGAAAACGAACTTATCCTTTTAACAAAACAGCATTGAGATGCGCCGATAATTTTGAATCTAGAAACCCTTTTAATATCAAAACGTAATTTTCCCGCACTTTTAATTTTGTACAAAGCAAGACTCAGAAGAAATGATACCCAGCGGTTTAACCGAAACAGATTATTTAAAGGTTGTTTTAGAGCATTAAATCTTTGTGAAATATTAACTTTTTTATGAGTAATACCTGGCAATTTCTGGAAAATAAATCCCTTCCATTTAACGAAGTTGATACTCAATTTTTATTGCTCAGGAATTCATCGAACTTTTTTGTAATTTTGCACCGAATGGCAAACTTTTCGTGCACCAAAAAAATCTGCGCATTCATTCTATAGTCATAAAATGAAAAAAGCTGAGCTAGATCGGCTTTTTAATTCATCAACTATGGTTCATATCAATCATTGCAGTATTTCTCGCTGAAAAAATTACATAAATGGGGAAATTATTATTGAAGGAAGAAGACATTCGAACGGCGACATGTTCACTCATGTTCATTAATATCGCACTAAATTTTTAATTGAATTCCTATGAGTTTTTTCTTCAATTGGAGGAAAAATTCATTAAAATTCTGGACAGTTTCATGCAGGGGCCTTTGAGCGCACAAACAAGCGTTTACGTGCATTATTGAAACAATAATTCGATAGCATTTTGTACTCACGTAGCATACCGTACTCACGCAGCATACCGTACTCACGTAGCATACCGTACTCACGTAGCATACCGTTCTCACGTAGCATACCGTACTCACGTAGCATACCGTACTCACGTAGCATACCGTGCTCACGTAGCATACCGTAATAATGAAGCATATCGCAATTTTAGCATGATGAACTGTACAGAAAATGTTACTTATTACTTTTCTAATTTCAGCTGCATTATTTTATTCAAAAAACTCTATATTAAAAAGTGTGCATGCTTCGCTGTCTTCATTGATTTTTTTGCAAAAAAATTCAAGCACTGTGATGCATAATTGATTATTCTTTAAATATTGTAATTAAAACTCAATCACCGTTCCTGTCTTCCGATGTAGGCACAATTGTTTGTATTCTTCACCGCAGTCCCTCGTCATAGCATCAACAGTAATTTAATGCATCTCGAGTGCAGAAATGGTGGAGCTACAATGATGGCGTGGGTTGTGCGACATTATTATTAATTTTGTTTGAAATTTAGACTTTGCTTCTCGAAGTCGGCGATAAATTTGCGCAGAGGTTGCGCCAATATCCGCAACCAGCGCAGGCAGCAGGTACTGGCGCTTCTAACTTGAGATCTGACCTGCAGCCGTACTGCCAAAGTGCACGTGGCGTCCTAAATACACGTAGCGGCATAAGTACATTTACGGTCTTAAGTACACGTAGCAGCCTTAAGTACACGTAGCGGCCTAAGTGCACGTAGTGGCCAAAGTACACATAGCGGCCTAAATACACGTAGTGACCTAAGTACACGTAGTGGCCTAAGTATACATAGTGGCGTAAGTACATGTAGCGGCCTAAGTACATTTACGGTCTTAAGTACACGTTGCAGCCTTAAGTACACGTAGCGGCCTAATTGCACGTAGTGGCTTGGTACACGTAGCGGCGTAAGTAGACGTAGCGGCCAAAGTACACGTAAGCGGCCAGAGTACACGTATAGCGGCCTAAGCACACGTAGCAGCCTAAGTACACGTAGCGCCAAAGTACACGTAGCGGCCTAAGTGCACGTAGCGGTCTTAGTACAAGTAGCGGCCTGAGAACATTTACGGTTTTAAGTACACGTAGCGGTCTAGGTATTATACTTTGTGTCCCAAGTTCACGTAGCGATCGATTTGTCGTCTTTGGTTGGTATGGGTTTGGCTTGAAAAGCCATCCGTGATTGACTGACGGAGTTAAAAATTCGTAACTTTTTAGCGCATTTTCTCATTTATGGAAAAAGGAGCTATTTGCTCGTCATGTCCGTCCGTGACGGATGGACGGACGTGAAAAAATGCGCTCTCTGTCACTCACTGCAGTGAGTACTGATCTAATTTTTGGGTAGTACGGAAGGTTCCATGGAAGCTGACGCTGATGCGGCGGGCATTATTGACTGAGTTTCGAGAGCAAAGGTGAAAGATTTACGATAATTTTACGTTATGTGATCATTATAAAGAGGAAGATATACTACGTTGTTCGTAAGTTAGGATGAATCGACGACTTTCCGACAGGTGGTATGTTTTGACTTTATCAAATTTTGACATGAATTAGAGTTCTACAAAATTCGGTAGCGTGAAAGACCTAGTAGCGATAGGGCTGCTATCAGTTATATTATCCGGTTATCAGTTATAATATCAGTTGTTGATGGTGCATGTCGTCCGATAACATGAAAAGCAAAGAGCAACTGACACCCCAAACTGCGGAGAAGACGCGGGACACATTACTAGACAAGTCACGGGCCATGTCGCGGGACATGTCGCGGGACAAGTCATGGGACATGTCACTAGACAAGTCATGGGACACGTCACTAGACAAGTCATGGGACATGTCACTAGACAAGTCATGGGACACGTCACTAGACAAGTCACGGGACACGTCACTAGACAAGTCACGTGACTCGTCACTAGACAAGTCACGGGACACGTCACTAGACAAGTCGCGTGACTCGTCACTAGACAAGTCACGGGACACGTCACTAGACAAGTCGCGTGACTCGTCACTAGACAAGTCACGGGACACGTCACTAGACAAGTCACGGGACACGTCACTATAGACAAGTCATTGGACACGTCACTAGACAAGTCATGGGACACGTCACTATTCAAGTCACGCGTTGTGTCATGGGACACAACTTTGTATCTCGATCCCTCATGTTAAGTTATCAGCACTTGACGTTCACCCATACCCTTCACCTCCAAGATGTGAATGCATTTCTTCAACCCAGATAAGAAGCAACGACTATGAACTTCAAGGTAATTTCCGGTGTCGATGGTAGCGATTTAGGGTATTTCCGCGTGATTTAGGGTATTCCTAGAACATTATCTTGGCAAGAGATATTTGGAGTCAGCATTTTTTTCTGTGATTTGGAACACGCCAGTCACTTCCGGCGTTGACGAATGCATCGGCAACGCGCGCTCGAAACGCGAATAAAATCGGAATGGAAGATTAGACGCGACAGGCGCCATGACAGTAGACGAGGAACGAGATAGCAGCGGTGCCAGAGAGGATTATAGAGCGCCAGAGACATTTGTAAGACTGGAGACAGGCCAGAGACTGCTACGAGATAGCAGCGGTGCCAGAGAGGATTAAACAGCGCCAGAGACATCTGTAAGACTGGAGACAGGCCAGAGACTGCTATGAGATAGCAGCGGTGCCAGAGAGGATTATATAGCGCCAGAGACATCGTGAACTAGAGACATGCCAGAGACTTCTTTAAGATAGCAGTGGTGCCAGAGAGGATTATACTGCGTCAGAGACATTTGTAAGATAACAGACATGCCAGAGACTGCTATGAGATAGCAGTGGTGCAAGAGAGTATTTTACAGCGCCAGAAACATCTGTGATACCGGAAAAACCTGCTAGAAGAAAAAAATAGATTTCTGTAAATCCAATAATTTATGACGACTTCTTTTATTCTAAGAACTTCTTCTAAGAATAAACTTCTGTAAGGTCAAGAACTTCTATGCGATAAACAAACTTGCACGAGTCTAAAGACTTCTATAAGACAAAGAATTTCCATAAGACCAAAGACGACGATATGAGGAACCATTTATTTCAGTTCAAGAAATTCATACCATGAAATTCTATACGATCAACGGCTTGTGAGAGCTCAAGGACGGCGATAGTAACGAAGACTTCTATGAGGCCTTGGTCTTCTATGTGACAAAAGACTAACATAAGACCGAGACGTCTATTAGCTCTATAGGACTTCTATAAAAACCAAATATTGCTATAACAAGCAACTCTGAAGACTTGTATGAGACCTAAGACTTATATGAGACCTAAGACTTATATGAGAACTAAGATTTATTTGAGACCTAAGACTTATATGAGACCTAAGACTTATATGAGACCTAAGACTTATATGAGAACTAAGATTTATTTGAGACCTAAGACTTATATGAGACCTAAGACTTTTATGAGACCTAAGACTTATATGAGAGCTAAGACTTATATGAGACCTAAGACATGTATGAGACCTAAGACTTATATGAGAGCTAAGACTTATATGAGACCTAAGACATGTATGAGACCTAAGACTTATATGAGAACTAAGATTTATATGAGACTAAGACTTATATGAGACCTAAGACTTATATGAGAACTAAGATTTATATGAGACCTAAGACTTATATGAGACCTAAAACATGTATGAGACCTAAGACTTATATAAGACCTAACACTAAAATGAGACTTAAGACTTCTTCAAGACCAAGAACTCAATAACCCCAAAGACTCTCACAAGACAAAAAACTGATAAGAAACAAAGACCTCAATAAAAAAAGAGACCTCTGTATGCCAGAGGCCGGATAAGGCGCTATAAAAATGTACAATTGTACTTACATCGAAATCCTGCGATGGATGAACCACTGAAGATATGGAGGAAAACTATTGAAGTTAATTGCATAAGCAAAAAAGAAAATGAGAGTTTATCACTTTCTATCTTAAACACAATTAAGATAATGTTCAATTGACGACAATAATTAACAACAGGTAATAACCGATTACATTGAGACGTATCATCGAGCGCGGGAGTGAAAACTGTAAGCTTAGAAAGAATATAAATATTCTGAAATGGATATAAAACATATAACATGGCCCTTCAAAGGATTTTCATTCTAAGTATAAAGTATCTTCTATTTAACGTGAATAATCCATGTAGGACACTTACAATGAAGAACGCATCTAAGCAAAATTTGAAAAGATGTCATCGATTTGTTTCATTTGGCATAAATCTCATATTATACAATATTATATACAAATTTAACTTTCATAGCAATTTCTTAACATCAACCATTATTTTTAACGTGTAGATATCACAAGTCAAGTCGAACAAACATTCGCGATGTCCAAGCACAAGCCGAGGGATGTTTTCGACGAAGCCAACATCCGAAAATTCCCGATGTCCAAAATCGAACACAAGTCAGCGTCGGGAAAAATATAAAATTTTTCAGCGCCAGAGCAGGTCATCAATATTGCAGGTCATCAATATTGCAGGTCATCAATATTGCAGGTTAGGGCCCGGGAGGGTTGTGTTCCCTTATAATATCTGCAGGTCGTTGCAGGTTATCAATATTGCAGGTCATCAATATTGCAGGTCATCAATATTGCAGGTCATCAATATTGCAGGTCATCAATATTGCAGGTCATCAATATTGCAGGTCATCAATATTGCAGGTCATGGTGGGGTCTTACTTCTAGGGTATAGCCTGCAGGTCTTTACAGGTTATATTGTGCGCGTCATAAAAAAATAAAAGGCCTGATTTGAGTCTTGAAGCTTCGAAATGAATTAAATTTAAAGGCGATATCTCATTACATATAATCAGGTGCGAGTAGAAAAGCGACAATACAAACATTAAATGAGCTGAAAATGAACATATATAAGAAAGCAATCTATAATGAGATACGATATACACCCCGCGAATGGAAACGGATATAAATTAAATGTTTGAATACATTCATATAATGAGACGAAGAATACATCGAACTAATACGAAATGAATTCGATTTAAATGGGAGCATACATTAATAAAATGAAAATAGTTACATTAGTAGCAGGTTAACCTCGCAGTTACAGGCTATTAACAGGATATATAAGTTAAAAACGCCTAAATTAGTTTCATAATTAGATTTTATTCAGCTCCATGAATTAATTAAAACGTTGTTTTGAGGACTTCTGCAATTTTCCACGGTTAAAAAGTATAGAATCAATGATTAATGTCTATTAAAAAATCTGCAACTCGAGGTTAATTTAGTTGGCACAACGTGAACAAATTGATTCCAAAATACTGAAATTTCGGATTATCATAGACACAAATTAATTAATATGATGTCTATATTAATTAATATAGACAATAATTAATTTGCTACGCAATATATTAAAGTCTGGACCTTTTTTAGGAAGCGCATGCAGCATAAGTCGTCTGCATATTGCTTTATCTAACGCCACTGCATTTCTGTTATCATCGGTCTCAGGTGATATCATCTCCCTATTTGTGCTATCAAGCTATCATTTGACACTGATAGTATTCGGGCAAATCAGGTTAATTTATCTGCATGATTGTAAGATCAGAACCATCATTTCGACATTTCGACGAAGCTTTGATATATAAAATGATTCCGACTCCAAACACTTCAGGTAATTCGAGTCGGAATGACAGGCTATCAAGCGTGAGAACTGGTGAGCTTAACTGAATTAGAAGTAAAAATCTTCGAAATAAATTAAAATTGAATTATACTTAATATTAGATGGCACTGTCGAACTTTCAGCTATAAATTTATTAAACAGTGATTTAATCACAAGCTTTTACAAACTTTTAAATGTGATGACTAGAAGACAGAAACCTCTAATTAAAATAATGGTTCAAGCGTCCAGTTACATAACTTTGATAAAAATAGAAAATATATACAACCATTTACTGGGAAAGTACAATCCTTTAATGCAACGTCATTTGTTAATATCTACTCGTATATTGTCTCTAATCAATTTCTGGATACGTTATTTTTCTTTACATAAGCGTAATTAGCGTTATGATTAAATTTCGAGGCGAAATGAGCAATAATTGATTCAATCAAAACGCGGTAAAAAACACGTGCAGATAGCACAGAGTCAAGTTCTTAGAATTCAACACTTGACAAACTCTTGACAAACGCGGGTGCAACATTTCCCACATATCGCTCATTGTTTTTGAGCGCAACAAAACTATCAATAGCGTTAGGAATTACGTGCACCTTACGGGCAATTTACGGGCAGTTTACGAGCGGTCTATGCGCGGTTTACGGATGATATGCAGGTGGTTTATAGGTGGCCAACGAATAGCCGACGGACTCCAGTGATAATGCTACTCAAAAATGGTAATTGGCGATCGCGTTCTTTTAAATCGTTCCTGCGGATTAGAATAATTGAGTTTCAATGTTACTAATTGAATTGGAGATCACATACGCGAGATTAAAAAAATGTTAATGCACTGATTCCGGTAGGAATGACATTATGAGTAGACGTGAAGCTTTTACTGGACGACAATAAAACGACAATTTCCAATTCACGCAGGAATTTCACTTGAAATTATTGATCAGATAACCGTCATGGAATGAAAATGGCTACTTTAAAATTTAGGTTGAAAAAACGCAACGAGTACAAAGAAAAGCGACCAATTTCTAATTAAATCTCGATAAACGAACATATAATGCCTTGAAAAATACAGTGCAGGTGTGTAATGAAGGAACCTTGACGAATGTGACACAAGATTTCAACCTTCTTGACTCAAGGCTTTAACCCACTTTATTCCACACTGGCAGGTTTTCTGGGGTTAATAATCCCTACTATTTTGGAATTCCGTTATTCCGAATCCCATTAATGCTAATCCAATGAATGTTAATTGACGAAAAACCTGTTCAAATTTACATTTAACACTGAATATAGAACTTTTATCTCCCTTTAATAATATATTTTTTAAGTCCAAGCAATATCACGACATAATAAGTATGGATACGCGCCCAAACCGCCTATATTTTTTACAATTCCAGGCATAAAAAACACATACAAACAAGCTTGGATAAATACATATATTTTAAACTTCCATTTGACTTGACCCAAATATACTTAAAAAAAATATAACTCAGTACTCACTGCAGTGAGTGACAGAGAGCGCACTTTCTCGTCGACGAAAACGTGAAGTCACGGAAGGACAGACAGACAGACAGACGGACAGACGGACATGGCGAGCACAATGGTGCATTTTTTACATAAATGAGAAAATGCGCTGAAAAGACCATAATAATGTGCTTTTGTGAACCCATGGGATCATGTGAACCCATCGATGCTTTTGGAGATTCGATGGAAGGCTGGCGATGTTAGTGGAAGGCTGGCGGTGTTAGTGGAAGGCTGGCGGTGTTAGTGGAAGGCTGGCGGTGTTAGTGGAAGGCTTAAGATAATTCGCTTTATTGCATTTATCGATTTCAAGTAAAATCTCCGATGCTGGACGCCATTACCGAGAAGAGCTCAGAAGCGCCCGCAAACATCGCTTAGACGTAAATCTTTTTACCGAGCTCAGAGTAAAGATAAAATGGGGATTATATCATGAGATATTATAGTAAGGTTATTTGAAAAAGTTTGTGTTTTTGAAGCCTGGCATCGTTAATATATTGGGGTTTATTCAAGCAGGTTTCGAGAATGCTTATTCTGTCAGGATAAGTATCCTGGACCTAAAAATTTATTCTCAGTGGGAAAATGGTAAGGCATTGCAAAACTGGGAGGAAAGGGTTCGATTAGAATATAAAACTTGATTTTTAAATTGATATATATAAACCTAAATGGTATACTAATTAACGGTATTCAGGGCTAGAGTTTCGGGATAGCGGGCGGAATTCAGGATGACGAGATTCAGAATTCCAGAAATGAATCCCTGGTAAATGCCGGATTCACCATACCAGTATTTAATAAATTTAAACAACTAATACATTTAAACCCATCGCCAGAAATTTTATTTAGAATCGAAAGTTTTATTTTGCTATGGTTTGTTTTAAATTACTTCATATAACTCGCGAAGCAGCTACGTGCATTTTGCTTGTTTCTTTCTAAAAAATACTCTCATCTTATTATCTTAGCATTGATAGAACGTTCATTATTGTATTTTTTAGCGCATTTTCTTATTTATAGAAAAAATGCCCTGTTGTGCACATGTCCGCCCGTCCGTCCGTCCGTCTGTCCGTGACTTCACGGACGGACGAGAAAATGCGCTCGCTGTCACTCACTGCAGTGGGTACAGATCTATTTTTTTTTATTTAAAATTACAGAGCCTTCGTTACTCTATGATGAGCTAACGAACATTTATCAAGTTTCGAGATAATAAAATAGCTCTTTGTTTTCTGGACGAAACGCTCGCACATTTCTTTGAACTTATTTCCATATTTCGTAGGCTTTCTATTATATTGAAAAAAGAACCGTGAACTTAATTTGATATATTAATTGTAGGTCTCAATTATGTAAAAGTTTTCACTGCCTCGGGCCTTGCGGAAGATTTTTACCCCAGCTACCTTGAAATGTATATTATTTATTACCCCATTAATTAATTAGCCTAGCAGTCACCACAATTACCATTAAACCTATACGATAGATGACCTCAGCGAACAGCTTATAGTACTCAGCTACCCCAGTTACCTTAGAGTTACCCAATGTATTACCCCAACACCTACTTAACAGTTACCCTTATAGTTACACCATATATTGCCCCTTCAGCCAGATAAGCAGTCTCTCCAGTTACTCCCAGAATTAAGCCATTTATTACCCAAAAATATAGTTCAGCGGTAACCCCTGTTACCCTCTTAGTTACTCAATGTATTACCACAACTTTCAAATTCGCATTTGTTTCAATTGCACTCGGAGTTACCCTATGCTTTACCCCAATATCCAGCTAAAATTTTACCCCAGTTACCCATGGAGTTACCACATGCATTACCCCCAAAATCCAGCGTAACATTTACTCCAGTTACCCATAGTCTCATAGCGTTACCCCATGCTGTACCCCAACATCCGCTTAATATTTGATTTACCCCAGTTACCCATAGAGTTACCCTATGCATTACCCCAAAACCCAGCTTAACAATTACCACAGTTACCCATAGAGTTACCCCATTCATTACCCCAAAATCCAGCTTAACAATTACCACAGTTACCTTAGAGTTACCCCATTCATTACCCAAACATCCGCCTAACATTTACATCAGTCACCTATAGAGTTACCCCATGCATTACCCCAACATTCGCTTAACATTCACCCCAGTTACCCATAGAGTTACCCCATGCATTACCCCCAACATCTGTTTAACATTTACATCAGTTACCCATAGAGTTACCCCATGCATTACACCAACATCCGCTCAACATTTAAATCAGTTACCCATAGAGTTACCCCATGCATTACCCCAACATCCCCATGCCCCAGGACAGCACCACACGTCAACATTCTGCAGCGTGACTCAGCAAGTTTCTAAACCTGCCTGCCAGCTGCACAATAACAAGCTGGTCATATCTTCACTGTGACCAGCCTTGGGTTGTTTCCATATATATAGCTCTAATATACAGAAGCTGGACAAAATAAAGGAAACAACTGACATTTTGATATCATTATTTTTAAACATGTTATAAAAAATAAAAATGTTATTTTTTTCATGTTTTATTGTTTATTGTTGTTGCTAAATGCTATTTTATCCTTGCACAGATACTTAAGGAGGTAAATTTTGGTATCTATAACCTAACCTATAAACATCAAATGGTAAACCTCTCTGACTTTCAAATATGCCAAATTGTTGGTGCCCGTATGGCAACTTCCAGAAGCTTCCCGAATGCTTGAAGTTTCTAGAGGTACTGCCTCAAAAGTAATGACTGCTCTTGAAAGAGAACGAAAAACGTCCTCAGCAAAGAACAGGTCTGGCCGAAAGTCGAAATTTTCTGAGAAAGATCATCGGTACTTAAATCGAATTGTGAGGGACACTTGAAAGACCATGGCCGTTAAAATTACGGTAGACCTCAATGGACACCTACAGAACCCAGTTTCCACTAAGACTGTCCGCCGAGAGCTGCACAGATCTCGATTCTACAGAAGAGCTGTAATTAGAAATCCTCTAAATTCAAATACAATGCTTAAAACTGGTGAAAACCTACATAATTGGTCCTTCGAGCAGTGGAAAAATGTGATATTTTTCTGACAAATCATCTTTTTCGTTATTTCGAACTTCTGGGATACAGCCAAAAGAGTCATTTAATCCCGAATGCCTCCTCCCAACCGTAAAACATGGCGGGGGAGCTGTGATGATCTGCGGTGCTATTTCTTGGAAATCCGACGGACCAATGATTTCTCTTCATGGAACTATTTAGAAATTTAGCCGTAGAAAAAATCAACAGCCGTGACTATTTAGAAATTTAGGAGGACCAAATTCATCTAACGGTTGAAACACTGTTTCCGGATGAGAATGCTACCTTTCAAGATGATAATGCCTCGATCCATACAGCTGAAATTGTTGAAAAATGGATCGAGGAACATTCTACTAAAGTTGAGCATTTCATTTGGCACCACAATATTATCGAGCATATTACCTGATATTTACGGTATTATCTAATATTATTATTATTTAATATTATCGAGCATTTATAGTCGATTTTAGAGATGCAAGTCAGAAGTCGATTCCCGCCGCCATCATCTTTAAAAGCTGAAGGGAGTTTTAACTGAAGATTGGGTTAAAATTTGTAAGCTATTTGTAACTTGTAATTGCTACCGCTATTTGTATGAAACAATACGTCAGGGAATCGAGGCTGTAAATGCCGCAAAAGGTGGACCGACAACATAATAAAATATTTCTTTGTGGATTTCTCAGGTGTTTCCTTTATATATTGACTAACCTCTATTTTTATATCAACTAAAATCTATAACATACTTTATTTTGTAAATATGTACCTACTTGTTCACATATTTTATTGTAGCTAATATATTACACATGCAGACACACAACAGCAGACCACAGGTATATACACACAACAGCAGACCACAGGTATATACACACAACAGCAGACCACAGGTATATACACACAACAGCAGTACAGCAAATTACATAATATTTAAATAGCCTGGTGATAATCTGATAGACTGTTAACAACCCCAAGCTTATTTAGTTCGTTAGCTGCTAATGATATCTGTTAACGGCACCGTGGTTATATGAATTGCAATTTCTACAATTTGATGGTATGGTTTCCGAAAGCTTTACAATTGTAAATATATTATATTAGTTGCTGGGTGTAGAAAAACGTACTAAAGTTTCACGCACGCGCATTCAACACGAATTATCAATCACGATTTTGTAGTTCATTCTAACCTAATCTAGAGGTTGTCTTTACTCACCTAATTAAATTCGTATAATAATACTAATTAGCAGATAACAATTACAGGTGGTGATTAATAAGTGGTGGGCCGATGGTAGCCGGCGATAAATCGACTGTAAACCACCGATAAATCGGCGTCAATTTAGCCGTCTGTTAGGCTAAACATTTAAATAATACGCATACCTTCTCTTGAATATATCTACGATATTGTTAATATATAATTTAAATTCCTATTATTTGAAAGATACTTGGAAGAAATTAAGCGTTCGCATATTTCATAGTGGCGAACATTTCCAGAATATAAATTTTATTGCGACACTCAATAAGTAGTTCGGCCACAATAGTTCGGTAAATATTCTGATTATTCTAGTAATGGTATTCCTGTCTGTTAATCCAATACCAGGTAATCTATGCAAAAAGAATATTGATTACTTCTCTCGTTCAAATGTAAAAAAGGCATAAAAAGTTTGCTATGAAATAGCAAAAAAAATCTTTCTTGTTTTTGGATGATATCTTTCTGGCAGAGGTCCGGAATTCGCATTTCACAAATTATTTCAGGATCTAATTTTTTAAATTTAGAATTCCATCCGTGAGAGCATTGAATTTTTCATTACATTGTTGCTAAAGACCCGCACATTTATACTTATTGTTTTTTTATTTTTAGTTAATTATACTTGATGAAGGTAAGGTTGACCATCCTTGTCACAACATTTAAATAAGTGAAAAGGTCCAGAATTTACAATTCTCTTCCTATGACCCGGTGCTCGGAAAATAATTTAATTTTTTAATCCAAGATCAATAAATTCCGGACCACACCAAAAGTAAACAGATATAAATTAAATTCGTATTATAATACTAATTAGCTCATAACAATTACAGGTGGTGATTAATAAGTAGGAGGTCACGGTAGCCGGCGATAAATCGACTGAAAACCACCGATAAATCGACGTCAATTTAGCCGATTATATGATATATGGAAGCAATTAAGCGTTCGCAGATTTAATAATGGCCGAACATTACCAGAATTATATTACATTCTAGGATATTTGCTGCGTAGATTAAGGATTCTTATTTCAAATCAGTATCCTAGCTGCAGCCGGTCTAGATACTTCTTAGTTTTTTCAGCATAATGGATTGAGGTTTCAATCGTTCAAAAGTCTTCAAAATAATAGAATGACAACACCATCTTAAATATATATTAAACTTTTCTGAAAATACTTCCGTAATGTTGCAAATAAAATCAAATTATTGTGAACTTGAAGACAAAAAGCTAAGTCAACGATAAAATTTTAACTTTACACTCACCTCTTTCTTCTCCTTTCGCTTCACTAGTTTCTCACTAAGTCATTACTGCACATACAATGCGATCTATTCAAAATAATTGAACTTTTAAATGCTCTTAAACACCTTGTAAATATCACAATACTACATCTTAATCATACATTAGCAGCACCATACGCAACACTGTCTAACGATGTAATAAAATATGTACAAACTTATTAAATAACCACTCACTCTGATTATGTTTACTTTAAATACACACAGTACACGTCAAATTTAATCACCATTTATTAGTCACCAAAGGTCAGCATTAGTCGCCCAAGGACTACTGTGAATACTGCATTAGTGATGAGGTCACCACAGGTGAGGCAAGGACGAGGAGCGGACACCGCACGTCTACACCCACCCACTGCCAGAGGGTAACTGGCTGACCTCTCTATGGGTGCTTCTATCTTTCCTTGGACGAAAACATGGCCGTCGTATCGGCGGCCACTCATTGTTGCCTGTGATGAATGAACCCTTCGTTGTGAAGAAAATAGATCGGTCCATTTGTTACAATGCTATTGTTACCTGAGTTGTAAATCATCCCTCTAAAGGCCAAGAAGACGAATGTTCCTTTAGTTACAATGCTATTCTTACCAGAATAGTAATTCGGACAGGCAAGGTTGGCTTACATGAATGAAGAAAAGCCTGAATTACGGAATTTTTTCTTACGAGGGTAGGCGGCCAGTGATCGAATATCATGGCTGCCGGCCTCTGATTGGTTGGTTTGACACCTGCTCTCTGATTGGCTGATAGATTTATGATGGCTTATTAAATTTTTGTGTTTCCGAGCCACAAAAACGTTAAAATTTAAAAATCAAACTGGATTTTGTCGTTAGAACAGCTGTGCATGCACTCTAATACTTTAAATAAAGAACTGGAAACGAAAGCTAAAAGTAAAGAAAAGAATTGCGCTCTCTGTAACATAAAAGAGCCATCATCATGAGCTTTGCAGTGTCAAAGTATATTACATATTCATTTTTTGTTGACTAAAGCTATCACAATTTCGGCAAAGGGATTTAACACCCTATTACGAATTGCCTACATGTTCCGAAATCTGAAAGAAAATTGTCATCTGAGTACAATTTCAATTTAATATTTTTAAAATTAATTTCTATTTTAAATTAGGACTTCCACTTAGGAACTGCTTGCAGTGCTGCAAGATTCCTCCACTAGAAGTACAAGGTCTGCTCCAGTTGCCGTACTATCGAAAGCAGTTTCGAGTTCGTAAATCCGTCAGCCAATAACAGACGGCTTTTCAAGATGAATCAACCAATCACAAACGAGAAACCGGCCGCTACGCGTACGTTGGCCGCTACGTGTACTTAATTAAGGCCGCTACGTGTACTTAGACCGCTACGTGTACTTTGGCCGCTACGCGTAATTAGACCACTGCGTGTACTTAGGCCGCAACATGTACTTAGGCCGCTACATGTACTAGGCCGCTACGTGTACTTAGACCGCTACGTGTACTTAGGCCGCTACGTGTACTTAGGCCGCTACGTGTACTTAGGCCGCTACGTGTACTTAGACCGCTNAGCGCCAAATCCTTTAATGCCTGTACTCTTTATTCACTATTTTCCAGCGCACAATCCTTCATTGCCTGTACGCTTTATTCACTATTTTCCAGCGCACAAACCTTTAATGCCTGTACTCTTTATTCACTATTTTCCAGCGCACAATCCTTCATTGCCTGTACTCTTTATTCGCTATTTTCCAGCGCACAATCCTTCATTGCCTGTACGCTTTATTCACCATTTTCCAGCGCACAATCCTTCAATGCCGGCACGCTTTATTCACTATTTTCCAGCGCACAATCCTTCAATGCCTGTACTTTTTATTCACTATTTGCCAACTGGCAATACTTCAATCCCTGTACACTTTATTCACTATTTGCTAACTGACAATACTTCAATACCTGTACACTTTATTCAGTATTTGCCAACTGACAATACTCCAATCCCTACAGTTTTTGTTTATTCCCGCGGATGCTACCGCGGCGGCCAATCAAACAGCGTTGCCCCCACGGCCGGTGACAGTTCACAGGAAGCAATATCGACGTCGCAGCGGACATCGACGTTGAAAAATCAACGAAAAAATCTGTGAAGCTATCCATGAAAAAATCAACGGAAAAATCTGCGAAGCTATTCATGAAAAAAATCAACGGAAAAATCTGCGAAGCTATTCTTGAAAAAAATCAACGGAAAAATCTTCGAAGTTATCCATGAAAATATCAGAAAAAAAACTACGAAGCTTTTCATGAAAAAATCACAGAAAAATTTCGGGTTCTGAGGATTATAGCACCAGTAAGAAATTGCAGAGAAGAATGTCAATTAAAAGTAAAATGCCAGCTGTTATACTCTTATTTTTAATATATTAAACCATTTATTTCCTCTACGTCCCCCAGTCTTCCCTCTACGGCCACCAGTCTTCCCTCTACGGCCACCAGTCTTCCCTCTACGGCCTCCAGTCTTCCCTCTACGGCCCCTAGTCTTCCCTCAATGGTCTTCCTCTCCCGGAAAAGTCAAGTTAATTTTTTCCGAAGTTTTCCAAGTCTCACGTCAAAACAATCAAAAGTTTATGTCTCTCACGAAGTTTATAAGTAAATTCATGAATTAAGTTGCACGGAACACCGATGTATATTTTGGCATGTTCAAAGAAGGCGTCAATAACATCCTGCAATGTTTTTCCTTTGCAATTCCTTCATTGCGAATAAAAAAATAATCCTATTATATAGGATTATTTATATAATATAATAATTCTATTAATGACAATTTTTACCTGAATTTTAAATCATCCTTTCATAGGCTAAATAATGCTATAATGCTTTTAAATATTTAAATATTACTTTTATTACCAGAATATTCACTATTATTGGATTTGTCAAAAGTAAGAGAAATTGCTTTGGATTGAAGGTATACAACACATACAAAATTCTCCTGAAGCAGTTGAAATGCAGAAGTAAATACAGAGAAGTGTTCACACACAAGGACATGAAATACAGAGGTGTTTAGACAAGGACACAGAAGTAAACAGAAGTAAACAAAAGGTTGTAAGTTTTGCGAACGAGTTCACTGCGAAGCGAAATCTAGAGCCCGGATCGAAGAGGTCAGGGAAGATAGATGAAGATCTTCCGCTGACTGATGATGGTATTGACCTGATGGTGCTGGTGGTGCTGATGGTGCTGGTGGTGCTGGTGGTGCTGGTGGTGCTGGTGGTGCTGGTGGTGATATTGCTGTTAATGTTGCTTGTGCTGCTGCTGGTGCTGCTAGCGCTGGTGGTGCTGGTAGTGCTGATGCTGCTGGTAGTGCCACCGCAAGAGGCAACTAGTTTTCCATTTTCGTAATCGCAATGAACGCCGCAGCCAACATAGTGCATAATAAACTATCAACACTAAAGGAGATTCTCACATGAACATGTCCACACTAAACACTAGAAGTTGAATCAAATTATGTTTGTTTAATATTTTTTTTTGCATCATAGTATTCAAGTGGATCGGAATTATTGATGCATATATTATTAGTCGCAATATATTATGTTAAAAAAACTATAACGAAGCCTAAGGTATTCATATTAACGATACTGTTCACGTTAATCATTAAAGTGTTAATAATATTAGTCCACAACGATGAGAAAAACTGAAAAGCCTAAATTTTAGTAAGTAAACACATCGAGGCATTTATGGACCCTAAGGTCGAATGCTTAAAATTACCAAGCATTATTCTGAATAATGAAAAGCAGATAATTACATTGAAAAAGTTCACGGCACAAAAATAACTTAGACAACGTAGCAAATTAGGGACCAGAGTCTCCATGCCATGCCACATTTGTCGGCGTCACGAATAAAAATGACACTTCGGAGCAGACACAAAAAACTACATGTTGCCAACGTTTGCATAAAAAATTGAGATGAAGTGTAGACAGAATACACCCAATGAAATAATTTTATATACCTACGACACTCAAATTTCTCAATCACACTTAATGCTGTTACAACTCCAAATTAGATGAAATTAAAATAAAAATTCATTGAATATCCGGTGTTTTATTCATTCCACTCATAAAAATTGATGAGAATTTTTCCAAATAGCGATGCACTTCTGCCCATATGTGGGTCATCCTCAACTAATTTTTACCAGGAAAAGAACGCATCAGTGCTACACGCAGCAACTTTTCCACTATTCGGACGATGTGTCCTGTCAATTTTTCTTATTGCTATTTTGATTTACTGCATGCTCGACCAAAACTAGTACCTTATTGAAAACTTTAGCCGGGACCTCACCGGCCGACCAACAGTCGTAAATAGACCTCTCATACACGTCATTCAATTCCATACAATGTATTATTTATTAGGCAATAAATATTGCTAGTTAGTGCAGCCAAAATTACGTTATCCGTAAACTGCCGGCAGTCACGCCAGGCTATGGCCGCAGTAAAACCACACTTGGCCCGCCTGGCCAAAATAAACACAAAAGATTTATCAAGTGTAAACATGCCATTATTATTATTGTATTGTTATTAAATCGAGTTTTACAATTTAAGTTATCCTTATCCGTTTATAAGTTGCTCCTAATTTATTACTAAGTGACTGTGATAATTTACGTGGTTATATTAATGACAGATTAATGTGAATGATTTTCTCATATTAAAAAGACGTTTCAGCTACGAGCGATTCATATGGTTTCAAAAAACCGTTCATGCGAGTAGTATGCAATTTTGTAAAAAAATTGAATTTCAGCGTAAAGGGAGTAATCTCTCTACCCGCCAAGGCCCAAAAATGGAAAAAAACTAGTTTTTTTAGAACAAATTATAAACTGAAAACATATCAATTGTTCGCAAGTATCTTTGCATCAAAATTGCATCCTTTTGACAATTTTTATAATATTTATAATTATATAATATATATATATAATGTTATAATATATATAATTATAATATAATATCGCATACTTTTGTAAACTTTTATATTTGTGAGAATTTTCAAACTCTTGCACCTTATATACTTCTGAATACTCGTATATTGAATTGAAAACTTATGTATTTTCTGTATACCTCCTAGTAACAGTTTAGAGCACTTGGGTCGTACGGTCTTTTCAATTCGAGTCGCAGCTTCAACTTCTCTTCGCAATTAACGGAAGCTCTTGAGCCTGATCCAGTCTCGAGTGAGGCTAAACTCATCGGAGGTTCTTTTCATTTCAACAAATCAACAGAAAGATATTGAATCAAACCATTTCTATACGTCAAGAAATGCTCCAACAACAGCGAGTTGAAACTGCATGACTCGTAAACATACCTTTTAAAAATGGATCAAGTATGATTTGTAATGCAGTTTAAAACAATTTCAGATGCACAATTTGAAAAACATGTCTGTGAAATTGTAAAACCAATCTCTGCAGAATTGTAAAATCAATCGCAACATAATTGTAGAATCAAACCCTGCATAATTGGAGGATCAAGCTTGACGAAATGGGAATTTTTCACCGCAGATTCTATACATTAGCGAAAAGTTCGATACCTCGAGAGAGGCTTTGCAAGGCTGAAAGCTTGACGACTTTTTAGAAAATTTATAAAATAGTCATATTACGATTGCACGTTCGCGATTCTATGCAATAGCATTGATATAATGAATCAATGCTACATTTTACAGTCATTAATGATTTAAAGTATCAGGCGTTAATTTATTATATCTATGATCCTTTTGAGAATTCAATGATACTTTAGGTGGTGATGCTGGTGGTGGTGCTGGTGGTGCTACATCAGCTGCAATGCTTCAATGCTACATCAAAGTAACATGTGATTCGTAAAAAGTAATACTTGCTGTTTTTTATATCATTAAAGCACAATTTGAGTTAGAAAAAAACATCATGGTAATAGACATCCTGTCATTAGAAAATAACACGTTGATAATTAATTTACAATAATAAGTTTATTCATCGAATGGTACTGAATGATCACATGTCGGCTGCTGAAACAGCAGGTGCTTTAAATTATATTATCAACCATTCTTGAATCCGCTGATTATTTGAGAAGTGATCCTTCCTCTGTCTCGCCTGATATTCAAAGTAGACTAACTGATTTTTTGAAGCAGCCTCTGACATATAGGATAATTTTTAGGAGAACTAGAATAGCCACAAAATACTTTACGTAAAATAATCATGTCTTACTTATCATTCTCCATGATGAAGAATGAAGCCTCCAAAACTATTTCACAATCATTCATTTATTTATTGTATACCATCTGAATGCTTTTCATTTTCCTTTTTCTCTCATTCAGTTATTCATATAAGCTTTCTCGTATGAATCTTGTCACATTGCTGTCATAATATTTCACTATTTCACGTGTTGAAATATTTGTTAAAAGTTGTAGTATTCCACAAAAATTCTTGAATTGCTCATCGTCTTGATGCTCTCAAATTATAAAATTTGGTATATAAATTTATTCGAATTCATGAATCGGAGTTCATAAATTTCAATTATGGAATAGAATAAATGTTAACCAATTTAAAGCGCCAATGAATGTGAGAATTTCCGGACTCCGTAATTCGATCCTGAAATTTGTTCCGGTTTTTCGCTCGCAAGTTTCACTGAATTTTGTTAAATTTGACGCTGCCTTGTAATTCCAAGCTTGGCTTAGTGAATTCCACAAATTTGTGCCATAGCAAACTTGCGCAGAACTTGAGAAACTTAGAAGTTAAATTGCAATTAAGTTGCGTTGAGATGCCGAAACTTGCTCGTAATCAGCCACGAAGCGTGTAAACAAGGTCAAGTGCTCCACCATCACAGCACTCGCGTAGTTGGAAGCAAGATTGTGGTGGATAAACTACTTATAAAGCTGTAAATGAAGGTTAGTATTCCCATCACCAGTCTCCTCATTATTGGGAACAAGATTATAGTGGGTACACCACTCATAAAGCTGTGGATAAAAGTTAGTACCTCCATCACAAGTCTCCTCATTATTGGGAACAAGATTATAGTGGGTACACTGCTCATTAACCTGTAGATAAAGGTGAGTACCCCTACAACCAGTCTCCTCATTATTGGAAACAAGAGGATAGTGGTACACCACTAACAAACCTGTGGATAAAGGTGAGTGTAGTTTGCATCAAATTTCACGTATGCAATTCCTTAAACTCTCGAGAAATACAGACTAAACCGCCTACATAATACAGTTATATTTCTAAATTTTTATCATGCGACCACCCGGGAAGACCTCTAGAAACCCGACACGTTCAATAATTACGGTACAAAGGAAGCCATTAATGTTTCTTTGAGGAAGACGTCTGTAGACACCTGCAGCCATATCAAAATCACCAGCAGTTTATTTGCTACCACAAATGTACGTGAATATCGTTGATATACACCAATTGCTTTTTTCAACAAAGAAAATGATAAAAGATTTTTATATTAGCAGCTCACGATTGTCTACCCTTTGGCACGTGTCTACTTTCCGGTACGTGCGAATAATTATTATTTTCAATGAAAGAGGATGTATAATTTTTTTCGGGTGAAATAAATTTTTCGTTTGTCTATGAAAAAATATCCCGCAATGCTTGCTCGGAAAAATGAATTGAAACTATAATGCTATCGTAACGCGTTAGAAAGCTATTTATGAAATTGAGCGCGACATGGAACGAATTCTTTTCGATAAAGTCTGTTAGCAAATAATTGTATTTCTGTTTTGAACGTCATTATACAATATTGAGATTATGAGATTATTTCTCATTGGTTCCAATTAACCGATAAAAATTGCCTTTAAGAAGACAATATATACAGAAAGCGAGAGCCAATTTTCTATTTCTTTTTCATAAAAATTCAAACATTACCCAGAGAGACCATCATTCAAGAAAAAAACTTACGTACATTGTGCCCTTTTGCTCAGTAAATGTTTGCAACATCCCTAAATAAAGTGGGGTGAATTTATTAGCAATCATGCAACGTTCTTGAAAAAAATTGGGTTATTCCGTATCATGCTTTACATTGAATTCTAACAATTGATTACAGTTTCCCAATTGAGAATTGATTACAGTTTCCCATTTTTTTAAATTCACACTCACTGATAAAAGTTTTCCTGGTTACAAAGCATGAATAATTAAATTGAATAAATAAATAATTTTCTGTTGCTTTTATTTTCTTTTCAACTTGATGTTCAATGGTTTCTTTGAACTTGTCTTCTCAACCGATCCCATATTTTTGGACGGGACTGTATTGATTTTGCAAATGGAACTTCCGGTCACCCATTGTATAGCCTTTAAATATAAAATAACGATCTGCTTTTGATGAGAAAAAAATTAAAAAGCAGCACTTTTGGAATACTGCAAAGATTGTTAATGGCGAAATGGAACAATATGGCATATACTGTATGAGGAGTCGAAGAGATGTTATCGAGGCAGGTGAAGAAGGCTAAATATGATGACATATATTCTTATTATTATTATTATTATTATTATTATTATTAATATGATTATTATTAATATTATTATTATTATTTTTATCATTATTATTATTTCACGAAGAGATTGTCGTGGCGTCTCGTTCAGATCGAACTTCGAGGGCACGTTACAAGTGGCTAAAAAAGACACGAGAGGATAAAAACAGATGACGTCTATATATCAGGTTATAGCCATGACATCTCGATGACAATGAAAGGGGGGGAATGAAAAGGCAGATATGAAAGTTAAAACGGTAGTCTTCAACAGCTGAAAAACTCGTCGCATTTCTACAACGAATGAGGTTGGTCGTCATAGCAACGCATATAACTATAAAATGATGTAACAAAACTTGTATGCATGACACATGAAATAGTTGCAACAAGTGTGTTTTCAACTTCAATGTAAGCATTACACTATCTAATTTGTTAATGAGCTTGGATAACTCATGTCCATGATTGATTTGTTTACCAAACTTTTAAAGGCCCCGAATTCAGTTATATGGATAAATAGCCAAATCTATCTTATAGAATTCAAATTAAAAACAATGGAAATTTCACTTTATTTCAGGTAACTGATATTTTTAGCGCATTTTCTCATTTACGGAAAAACTGCACTATTGTGCTCGTCATGTCCGTCCGTCAGTCCGTCCGTCGGTCCGTCCGTCTGTCCGTCTGTCTATCCGTCCGTCTGTCCGTCTGTCCGTCCGTCTGTCCGTCCGTCTGTCCGTGACTTTACATTTTCGTCGATTTTGAGAAAATGCGCTCTCTGTTACTCATTGCAGTGAGTACTGAGTTATATTTTTAGGTACATTGAAATGTAAATGAGGTTCTGTATTACGGTCTGGCATGAAATACGAGCCAAGTTCCAACTCAAGTTCTATGCCCTGGAGGTCCCGTAAAGTTCTCGTCTCCTCCGAATACTTGGAGCGCTCGGCACAACTTCTGCGTTCTGCTAGAACTCGTCGCACGGCAGACAGGCTGCATGTCGGAACGGTTTTGATTTGCAAATAATTGAAATTATTATGATTTTTTGCTGCATTTATTTTTTGTAGAAAGTCATGGATTTAATTCGACCATAGTTTATAATAATAAATTATTATTCAAGTGGTTTTGTTACCGATATGGCTTCCCATTCTGTCAAATATTTGTTTTCTGGTCCACAAATAGAATATAAATAATATAAAATAATTAAAATAATGGTTCACTCTGTAAGTAATTATATAGTTTAATTTAAATGTCTAATTTAAATGAGAATGTGATTAAAAGAAGATCAAATAAAAACTAGCATTTAATTTATTCACCTCAATTCTTGACATGACTGACAGGCCGCTTCTATTTCGTGAAGTTTAAAGAAGTGGAGGCGTTGGGAAATGTTTCCAGCCTAATGAAGCGCTACGCATAATAAGGAGACGATGTGATATTATAAATCAGAGCTGCAGCTTCGAGATAGAGCTAGTTCGTCCAACTATTCTAATTTTTTATATATTTCTGCGCTAATTTTAATGTTTCGCTTACCTGGCTAAATTAATTTGGTCTTAATCTCGGTGTGCATAACGTTTTGATAGAAAATTTAAGCCTGTTTGACGAATTTCTTCCAACTCTGTAGCACTCACAATTAAATTGCTTTACACTGCTTCCCTCCGTGTCGTGCATATATTATTTTAGAATATGTACTTGAATATTAGCTGAGGTGCATTTCTTTTGCCCTCTTTTAAATGTTATTCAGCGATTTTATTTTACAGGTTTAAGTCGTATTCACGCTTTAAACTTACTCTCTTATCTTATGTCTAATTATAACCCTAAGTGCCATTGTGTTCAACTAACCTTGGCGATTTGAACTTGCCACTTTACTGTTTAAATTTCTCAAATTCCTTAAGCACTATAAAAAAACACTATATGTGCACTTATTTTTAATTGAATAAGGTGATATCTCAGTCCGTCTTGATTTACGTTACAATGATAACTGGTATATTGCTATACGAGTTACTATATATTGATATTCTTCAATAAGAGTACGCCATCGTTTCTCCTAGAATAATCCTAGCGGACAATTCTCGGACTCATAACATCCTGTGAGTCCGAGAGGCGAACCTGAATTGGCGGCCTGATGAATTTATTTCTGTTTCATTCTACAGATACCTCGCTGCTGCTGCATGCAGCGTCATTGATGAATAACATTTACTTGATTGAACTTCATTTATTCGTTTAAACCCTTTCTTATTTTGATGTGTTATTTGAGCATGTTAACTGAGTGTTAACTGAGCATCCACGAGAGCAGGTTGTGTGGTGCCTAAGAGCTCCTCGATTGCTTGTTGTTTGCTCATGTTGCCTTGCACGTGCGTTGCTCCCATTCTCTCGTCTCGTTTTTGCTGACGCGGCGATTTTATTATTGACACGTCTTTCTACTGAGTGTGCTCGTTATTCTTTTGCGGCGTGCCACTTGCTTGACTGGCTGCACGTAGCATTCGATCTAGCATAAGCGTAATTTTGATTGTAGCCACAGCAGCCGTTCCGTCTTGGTCTTCGCCTAACCTTATGGAAACGGCCGAGGGATGGAGGGGAGAGGACGCGGGTGCCTGAGTTGCTCGACTGTTAACAACAGGAAGAGGACAGTTAGTTGTTCTTCGTGTGAGGGATGTTACCATCTCTCATGCGT
>NW_025939775.1:0-86231 GCF_000764305.2 Hyalella azteca | reverse complement strand
GTCAGAGAAAAGTTCGACGTGGGCCAGCTCCTCGCTCGCGTCACAGCTCAGTGACCCTCGGAGTCGGTGTAGGCCACCATCAGAGGCGTTAAGGTCGGGGCCCTGATCATTGACATGAAACCATTCCCTGTTTTTAATTAATAAAATCAATTCCTTTTTTTTTGTTGGAATGGTGAGTGTGGGAGGCCTTTAAAAAAAAATATATTTTGATAACTGAGGGTTCTAATAGAGGCTCGCCTCACGCATAGGAAATTTCCCTACAAAACACTTCTTAAATTGAGAATAATTTCTGTGATTTCTATTGAACTTTCATTGATTAAAATTCCGTACAGTGGAAGCACCACAAAATTATTGGAGATTCCTGAAAGATAAAGTCAATGATAAAAGAAAAGATAAAGTCAATGTAATGTAAATTTGAATTTACGAATGTAATGAAGTGTACCGGACTATAATGAAGTTTCCTGAACAGCGATGAAGTCTACTGAGTTTTGGCCAAGTCTCCGGGACTGTGATTAAGTATCATGGACTGTGGTTAGTTATTGACTTGCTATTACTAAAAAAAATTGATTAGTACTCACTGCAGTGAGTGACAGAGAGTGACTATTTCTCGTAACATAAAGTGACAGAGAGCACAAAGCGTGAAGTCACGGACGGACAGACGGACATGACGAGCACAAAAGTGTCTTTTTTACATAAATGAGAAAATGCGCTAAAAACGGAGACAAAAATTAACAGACGAATTAATTTTTTTCGGGAAAATATTCAATGAGAGAAGCTTTATCCGACAATGCAAATTATAATCAACGAGCGTGCGAAGTTTTCTTGTCTACTGCGCTTCATTTTTGCTCTTCATTGTTGTTTTCGGATATTTTCCCTCTGATAATACAATGTAAGATAACTGATCTTAATAGAACTTTTGTATTTATCTCTCCTCCCAGTGGAATAATCTGATTTGTATGAACTTATTTCTTTATCACTGTATAAATGTGAATTCATTTTGACTCCAGTTGTAGATTAATATAATAGAATAAATTCGGAGCGTTATAAGTTCAGGTCAAACGGAATACAACAAAAAGAAAACTATCATTTGAAAGCGTTTACAGCGCCTGATACTTTACAAGTCGAACTGAAAAAGACAATAGTGATATAATTATTGGACGAAATTATTTAGTATTAATAAGTTCATAACTATTGCATACGTTCATTTGCGAGAGTAACTTAAATATTCTGTGCATAATCCGTAGATTTTGGTAGCGCAGGCCTGATTTATTATTCCTGGAATTTCCAATTGCGCTCAGGTGCTCGGGTATTGTGCGATAAAGCCATATCTTTTGGTGACGCTAGCTGGCGAAATCGTAAATTTTAATTTAATGTAATGTAAATATTTAATGTAAATTTTATTTAATTTAATATGTATTAATATTTAATATGAATTTTATTTAATTTAATTTGTATTTTTTATTCCATGCGCACATAAGTACAATTGGTACATGCTACTATTTTTTTCCCAAAACCCAATTCGAGTCAATCGCTTCAATATCCTCTTGGCTTAGTGAGTATTTCTAAGGGACACTTACGCTTTTTCGGTGCAAAACACACACTATTCAATAATGAGGATATAGACGGAATGAAAATCAGATGAAGGCAATATTGCTTTACTGAACCATATAAGGTTTATAACACACAATATCGAGACAGTCCAGTAAAATGAAAGCGTTCGAATATACCCAGAAGAGCAATGGATACAAAAGTTTACAATAAAACATTTTCTGCACCACCGTAAAATTTTCGCGCTAAAGAAGAAAAAAAACTCACGGCAACAAAGGTTCGCAATTTTTCATATCTACTTGAAGAAAATGCCTATGTTGTTATGATGGGTCATTTGATTTCAAGATAATATATATTAAATTCAAATTTGAGCAAATTTGTAATTTCGTGCCTATTCTTCATATAAATTTGGAATTGAAAGCCATTTTATTCCAGTTTCTTACAGGATTTAAAGCATGGAAGAAAATAAGAAGTAAAATCATTCTATTTTGACAACATTCACAAATTTACATTTTGAGTACGCATTATGAAGCTAAATCGAAGTAACAATTTAAACAATTTCCTTCAAGTTGATTCACGGGGAACATTTTTCAATTTATGCGAAATAGAAATCAATTAGCGATAATGTGAATGTTAAAAAACTATAACAGTTACTCGGAAATAATAATGTACAACGTGCATTAATTATTAAAATTATGACTCAAAATGACAACGGAGGGCTTAAAACTATTAACCAAACAACACACTGCTAGTTAAATCCTTAAGAAAATATAACAGTTCTTCTAAACTTTTAATAGGAACTTTAAATCAACCCCCGGAGCAGTCGATATAGCTGAGCATATCCTGTATTTACAAACCATATATCAAGGAACGCCTTCGTCTTTTTATTCTCTTTTCCAACAAGGCCTCGAAAATATTCCTTGATTAGACCATTTTTATATGGTTCATAATCAACTTTTTACAGTTTCATTACATTCATTTTCTGTAAAGTCTCGCGCGGGAAAAAATTCGAAGCCTCATTATTTTCATTGCGCGTGTTTTTACATTGTGAAACCGATTTGGTTTCTAGCTCAATTAAATATTTTTATTTTTTATTTTCTCTTCTTTTTATTCTTTCTTGATCTCTCATTTAGTTTCCACGCGAAATACACAAAGCAATGAAATAGCAATTCCATGGTAATCTACTTGAATTTACATAAAACATTAAACTTAGCACAGGGTGTAAAAATTTACAAATTCCTATTTAGACTAAGACATATCAGTGGCAATTAAATATTTTAATTGCAATGAAGCGCTGTAAATAACAGCAAAAATACAAGCACCCCTAAAAGTGCTTGTGATTTAGAAGTTGGGGACTATAATAGAAATGATGCAGAGCAACCTGTTAAATTAGCCTGATTAAATTATATTAAAGGATTTGTGAGCAGTTAGTGAGCAAAAATAATTCCAGAAAATACTTAGGGTTTTGAGGTTTTGAGCAAAATATTACTGGCAAAAATTGAGCTTTATTTTACTTATTGTAATGTAATAAAATGGCTGATAGAGCATAACTAATGTAAAGTTTGTCCATCAATAAAATCTTTGTCCATAAACTAACTCAATCAGGTTGATTGGATTAAAAAAAAGTAGAGTGATTGGATCAAACGTTCAAAGTGATAAGATTAAGCAATCATTGCCGTATGATTTAATTCAAATAATGTGCATGCAATCTCAGAGCTTCGATGATAATTGATTTAGATTTGGAAGATCTATGGCTGAGCTTTGTGGGATTACTGCGTTTAATGAGTGAAGGGAAGTGGATTTGAATTACAATAAATGCAGTTCACTATTTAAAAGGGTCTTAAAATTAATATTACGAGACAAAATATTTAATGATCTAAACTTCAATATTACGTCTCGTGCAACTGAAGGGTTATTTATTTTACGATATACTAATTGAAGTTTAATTAAATTAGTTTTGATGTGCAGAATTTGGGATTCGACTATATGTTTAACTGAAGCGAATTAGGTCTCGATTTACACAGGCCATGAGAATGAACACGGTGACGGTGGGAGATTACAAAACAAATTTTTTTTGAAAGCCTACAATGTAATCATGCAATGCAAACAAAATATTTGCTTGAAAACCGCAATGGTCCACACAGAAATTGAAGGGATCGCTAATCTTTTCTAATCAAGTTTATGGACACCTAGGAAATTGACACAAATGGATTCACTTTAGAGTGAAATATTCTACGCACAGTGCAATCCTGATTCATTCCTAAAGTCAGACAACAGCGGACGGATGAAGTTCATACCAAGTTCTGCATGTTAAAACTCCAAAATCTAACAGGATAATTCGAAAAAGAGTTGATAAATTTTACCGTTTGAATGCGAAAATCAGCACAAAAAATCGCAATTAATGAAATCGACATAAAAAACACTGACGCTTTACCTTAAAAATATCTGCCAACAGTAACGTGTAAGTAGATGAAAAAACACGGGCAAAAATGTAATCGATAATCATGAGCTTTAAAATTATTTGAACCCTGATTTCTTTGTTCTAATTGCCCAATATAATTTATTTCAATTTAATAATTTGCTCTAATTGTTATATTGAAGGGCCATAAACTTAGGCCCTCATCGCGAGAAGTAATACAACAGGTTTTATTAAAAGATTCCGGACATTTAATGGAAATAATGTAAATCAAATCATAATAGCGTTTATAGCTGGTGTCATCTGCATAAAATACTAATAAATCTACCTTTAACTGGGATAATTCTGGGTTTATCAACATTAAAAAAACACATACCGAATAAGTCATGCTGCACTTGATTCACTCGCATGTGCAATTCAATTCATATCATAAAGAAGAAAATGATTATCATCACGATCATAACGGGCTGAAGAGTACGATGGTTATCATCGGGTAATTGCGACGTGGGGAAAAATCTAATTGAGACAAGGCAATTAAAGCCGCTGCTTAGGGACGGATATTAGGGACGATAATTGACGCTAAAATGAGGGAATGCGTTCCCTCATAGCCATGAGGGAATGTGTTCCCTCACTGCCATGAGGGAATGTGTTCCCTCACTGCCATGAGGGAATGTGTTCCCTCACTACCATGCCTTACAAACTCCTTTGCCTGCGCTGGCGGGATGAAGTTTGGGATCAAAGCCAGCAGTTGTGAGGGGACCATGCCTGCATAACGGAAAATGCCTGCAGCATTCCTCCAGGCTGACAAAGTTGCCTCCTCTATTCAAATGAAAGTTTCTGTGCAGAATTTAATATTGACAAATATTCTTATATGAACAACTGTATGCTACTCTTCATAATGAACTTTGCAATTCGTCATTTTCATTTGCTCGACAAACTTTGGTCAAGTTTGCTCGCCAATTTAGAGCAACTGAAGAAAATTTTCAAGAATTTTTCAGTTATTCTCTAATATTAAAAAAAAGTATTTTTAAAGTTATTCAATCCTTCATAATTAACAGCCGGCAGCCATTCAACTACCAGTGAATTTTAAATATTTCTAACTTAAATAAAAACAGTCAGTTGACCTATAGTAAAACAGATTCAATGCAAGTCACGCTGTCCCCACACAATGTCCTCGATTTTTTTCTGTTCTGATTGACGTATTGGAAGAATATTATATATTAAGAAAAAGTGAAAACTCCAGCCATTTCATTGCGAAATCAATTCCCGAAACACGACATTTAAACAATGGTGGTGGTGGCCAAAATATTTTAAATATTTCCATGTATATCCAAAAACACTGGAAAAATTTCAGTCTGTGTGCTCTTTAATCTCAGGATTAATTGAGTTTACGAGCAAGAAGCATGAAAAACAAACACCGTAAACACAAGCTTTGAAAAAAAACGTATCGACGGGGAAGCTAAAAAAATTCATCCAATAATACCATAGATTATTAGTAATTCTACCCAAAATTGCACACAAGTACACCAAATTGGTAGGTAGAAGAGAAGAACCTTCAAGGCAAAATGAAGTAAAATTGAGTAATGTCATCACAATCGTTGGAGTTAATACCATTAATACCTAATGGAGCAAAGTACCCTAACCTCAATTGTAGGAATTAATACCATTAATACCTAATGGAGCAAAGTAACCTAACCACAATTGTAGGAATTAATACCATTTATACCTAATGGAGCAGAGTAACCTAACCTCAATTGTAGGAATTAATACCATTAATACATAATGGAGCAGAGTAACCTAACCTCAATTGTAGGAATTAATACCATTAATACCTAATGGAGCGGTATCCTAAATTAGGCATTGAGCTGGAATAATGTCTGCTACAGAATAGTGGAATAGTTCAATAGGAAACACCAGTACGTGGTAAGTATGAAAATAAAACTTTTATTAACGCAAACGCACGCAACTAACCTTTATTAGAAAATTAAAATGAGTGAGCAAATTTTTGTTGAATTTCAAAATTTACAAAAGACTTTTTCGGGGCAAACCAACCAGATATAAGTAAAGATAAACAAGAAAATTTAGAAATAATGCAATTTCATGTGCATTTCTGTAGGCAATTTTATTGCCTTACATTAAAAGCCAAAGGTTATTAAATTTATAGAAACTAAAACGCATCTCCCTCATTATTTCTGACCTATTGTTAGTGATTAGCATGCACAATAACACTCAAAAAGAAAACTGTTTCAATTAGTTACTTACTTCCTCAATTTTTCGTGCATCATATTAACTGAAACACACAAAGCAATATACATTATTGGAGCACACATAATTTAACCATATTTTATACAATTTACAAGTAACACTTTTATTGTAAACATGAAAGTTAGTAGAAGCTCTGAAAGTATACAAAGATTCTAGTTCATTATTACCACGGTTGGACGATGTCAACGCTGATGTGAGCAGGGATAATTGTTATTATTATGATTATTAGCATCTAAACAATAAATTAACAAAAATTCTTATCGCAAATCTAATGGCATGAAATTGTCAATAAATAGCGAAACATTTTCAGAAATTATGCAATAAGATCATTGAGTAATTTCAGTATAATTAAATACTTAATTACTTAATACTTATACTTAAAAGACATTAATTATACTTAATGTCTTTTAAGTATACCTAATTAGGTTTTAATTACATATGGTATATTTTTAGGAAATTCTTTCATTATTGAATGATTGGCTCATAATTGCTTCGCCATTTATCCGCAAGTAATACAAATTTATCTCTCCATAATAACGGCATTTGTATATGATTAAAAAAATTAAAATAACAGCCACACAAAATGTACACAAACACACAAATTCATTCCAGGCCAGCAAGGCGATTGTGAAGCACAATATTTACAACGAGTTAACAAAGTGTAAAGCAAAAATTATACATTCGTGCTCCGTATTAGTTAAAGTTTATTGTATTACCACTATAAGTTTTTTCATGAAGAAGCACACGAGAACAATAAAATATTATTACACGGTTCACTGCCGATTATTTTGCAATTGGAACTAAATTCGAAGATATAATTATTATTTATCAGAAAATCATGCGTGGGTGAAATCCGTTTTAAGTAATCCAAAGACGCAAATGAATCTTCTTGTGAGATAAAAGCTTATTCTGAACTTTAATGCAACGCAACAAAGATATTTTGTACAAATTAACAGTTGTAAAATGTGTAGATAATTCCATATATTAGTTGTCTTCAAAATTATAAGATTGAAATGTAAAATCTTCAAAATTTTCCAACATAGGACTATTGACGGGCGAATAAATTGTGAAGTTCCTCTTCTGGACACAGTAGCAAAATAGAGCAAATAGATGAAAGGGCGTATGATTTTACTAATAAAAGGCGTATGGTTTTACTAATATAGGACTTATGATTTTACTAGTAAAAGACGTATCATTTTACTAGTAAAAGGCGTATTGTTTTACTAGTAAAATTCGTATGATTTTACATCAAATGTTGAGACTTATATCCGTAAGCTAAATATGAGTGCCGATGCCTCCTCTCCCTAGATCGTTCTGAGGTACAGTGATGTATTGGCTATTGGGTCGTAGAACATTCCTCGTTCTGCCCAGCTGACTATAGATCAAGTTTTTATCCACATTGTTCATAGGTATATTCAAATTATTCCTTATATTCTGAGAATTAGTGGGGGACAAAGCTCTGGCCCGTATTCCTCCTCCAAAGTTCATGTTAGTCATGGAAACATTTGCGCCAAAATCTGTATTGGGCGGCCCCAAGTTCGGGACAAAAACCTGATTGCTTTGGGGAGTCAACAGCGTTCCGCTCGATCCGTAACTCCCTCTGGCAGACGGCATTTGAACGAACTTTCCGTGCGGGACGTTTCTACCAGGACTGTTAACTGCGAAGTTGTTCATAGGAACGCTGGTATAGACGGTATTGCGATGGTAGTTTGCTGGTAGTGGTGGTGGTGGCGGTGGTGGTGGACTGTAGTCACCGCGATAGTCGAATGGTAAGTAGGAACCACTAGTGTTCAGCTGCAGGTCCTGTGAGAAAAACAATCGGGATTTAATTATAATTATTAACAAAGACATTTTAAGATAGCATGAAATAAAATATATGATGAAGATAGTCAAAATGTGTTCTTATTTTAATTTTGCAGTAACGTAATGCAAATAAGAACAGCATTGCTATTGCCTGGTTCTTGTAAGTAAATTGGTTCTTAGGTACACTTTACTATTTATCCAAATATTTTATCATGATGTATTCCTCAGTGAGTCTTAGGCATTAAAATTTAGTGATATAACATCAATTATGATAAAACTGTGTAATTGTTAAATAAAGCATCAAAACCTAGCAAGGTGAATATTTTGGTTATATAATTGTTCAAATCGGAGAATTTATTTCATCTATTTATCATAAAATATTTAACCTTTGAATCAATGATAAAGCTGGTCTACAAAACGTTTGCACTATTAAACATATAGAATTTTAAACCTTCTCAAATCAGAATAAAGTGAAAACAAATCAGTCTGTGATATCATGCTGCCTCCACGTTTCGTTTTCTTTCATCTTTGAAGAAAACGCACACAAGTTAAGGGAAAACTACATCATTTCTGTAAGTGGAATCTCTTGCAAGCCGCATCACTTGAGCCGAAGTTGAGCGTATGGGATCATCCGTTTATACAGCGCCGGTGAGCACTCCATGCCTCGGCAATGACTTGCCCCAGCGGATTGAGATTGCTTTGGCTGGGATTGCTTGTACTTGACGAAGATTGCTTCTGCTTGGCTCGGAATCGCTCTAATTGACGAAGATTGACTCTATGTAGCGAGAATTGCTTCTACTTGGCACTAGCCTAGGATTACACGTACCTTATGAAAATTGTTCTTGTTTTTGAGAAAGGTTCCTTGCAAGTGTTTAAATCTTATATTACTGAATAGTATTCATTTTCTTTGTTGAAAGCTAATATAGTATCTAATTAACAAAGTTTGCATCTAATTGTCAAAAGATGTTACTCAGGATTGCTCCTACTTCAGCTACTTGACTTCGATATCTTCTACTTGGCTAAGATTGATTTTCATTGGCGACAATATCAACAGCTTGGCTATGCACCCTTTAACTTGGAAAGAGGAATTACAAAAAAAGTTAGTCTAAGGCATAAATTTTCCTTTCAATGATACCTACTACCGAAAACCATACTAGCCTGGGCCTCTCACCATACAAGCAGAATCGCTCTCACTATATTAGCGGCCCAATTCACTATGCTAGTAGGGTTACACTCACCATTCTAGAAGCCCCACTCACTAAACTATCAGTCTTACTCACCATACTATCATTAGACTCACTCATCACACACTCAGAAAAATGGATGGCTCTATTGTTCAAAAAAGACACAACTTATTAACTACAGAACGGGCAGAGAGAGGACGTTCTACAGAAGCCCATTTGCACGGTCGGTCAAACTGGGCCAATATGATGCACACAAGGGAGAGAAGCGCATCGATATTGGAACGAAGAGTGCTAATTTTTCTGAGTGTAATAGACACCAAACTCACCACACCATCACTCACGTAAATGCATGGGTCATTATTCATGTCTCTCACCATACCGTCACTCACAAAAACGTATGGGTCACTATTAATGTCTCTCTCACCACACTATCACTCACATAAATGTATGGGTCATTATTCTTGGGTCTCACCATACTATAACTAACATAAATGTATGGGTAATTGTCTCGCTTACCACACTATCACTTACATAAAACGTTTGGGTCATTATTCATGTCTCTCACCATACCATCACTCACATAAATGTATGGGTAATTATTCGTGTCTCGCTCACCATACTATCACTTACAAAAACGTATGGGTAATAATTATTATTCATGTCTCTCACGTCTCACCATACCATCACTCACATAAACGTATGGGTAATTATTCATGTCTCTCACCATACCATCACTCACAAAAACGTATGGTTCATTATTCATGTCTCTCACCATGCTAGCAGGGAACTGGTAAGGCCGGGCGTCGGCGCGCGTTGGGTCGGCAAGGTTTCTCGTCTCCCAGTCTTCGTTGCTGAATTCCTCGTCGTTCTCGTCGTGCTCGCGGTCGTCATCGTCGGCTTCTGAAGGCGTCAAGTCTGAAGCCGTGTACGTGCCTGAAGCCGTGCCTGTGTACGTGCCTGAAGCTGTGCCTGTGTACGTGTCAGAATACGTCCCCGTGTGCGTGTTCATTTTGATCACGGAATCGTGCGAGGATGAATTTTCGTGGTCGTGCATGCCGTGTTTCTCCATAGCTGGGTCTGAAATGTTTTTTAATTTGATTATTTAGGGTATATTTCTTATTTTACTTAGGATTATAGGGTAATTGTGAGGTTGCAGGTAAAAAAATTATTCTAAATTAAATCAATAATGCAATAATATTGAAGCACACATCCATATTAATGACAAACATTCGAAAATGGCTAATTGCTTATTCTAATAATAAAAAGTAATTTGAATATTTTTAAAATAAATATAACGTATACTTCAACTCATCACCACAACGATCTCTATAAGTAACGTTGAAATATTTATTTACCTCTCATTTATTAAGTTAAAACAACGTAAACTAGAAGTTTCCTAACTATATAAAAAATTAACGACTATTTGATTTGATTTATTTAACGATTTTATTTTTATGTAACGCTTGAGCCTGCATGTAACAAACAACGCAGACAAAACATTAAGAACGTTCAGCAATACCTTTATATTCGAGACCCTTCCGCCTGAAGAGGACGAAAGCGGCAACGATTTGATTTTTTAAGCAAAGATTGAGCCTGCATGTAATAAACAACAAAACTGGTCTCTGGTCTTTAACAAAACTTGCTTAAGAGAAGAAATTCTGCCAGCCTACACATGTAACAAACAACGTAGACAAAACATCGAGAGCGTTCAGCAGACCTTTATACTCGAGACCCTTCCGCCTGAAGAGGACGATAGCGGCAACCACGACGATTAGGAACAGGATGCCGCCCAAGATGGCGACCAGGGTTGTGATCAGAGGCAGGGTCTCTGTTATCAAATTATTTTTATATTATATATTGAATATTATATTTCAAATTCTATACATTTATTATAATCTATATTTAAATCTATATATATACTGTTATAAAACATGGGTACGAATGAATTCTTTTAGATTTACATAAAATTCTTTTACTCTCTGTTATTGAATTATTTATATATTATATATTGAATATTATATTTCAAATTCTATATAATTAATATATTCTATAATTACATCGATATGAATATACTGAAATAGAAGATTGGTACAAACGAATTTTTTTAGATTTACATAAAACTCTTTTACTAATAACAGTTAACTTTATTTACTTTAATTAAAGTGCGCGGCGTTCAGGTGTAAAGGTTTTTTAAGAATTCAACTTTTTTCAGACGAAAAATTATGCATCATAAATGAGAATCATTGAAGTGATGAAACACAAGTAAGAAAAAAGAATTCACAGTGTGATAAATAAATACACGAGAAAAAAGTCGAATTTACCACACCGCGAATTGGAGCTAATTATTGATCAGAAATTTAATGCCCAAAGAGACAGCAAAATGCATTAGGAGATACATCAATAATCGGATTTATGAGTGATCCCATTTAAATTCGTTAACACAATACTTAACGGCATGTATTTCTTAGTTAAAGTTTGAGCGCCATTTTTGAGCTTCGCTGCATTCCGAATTTAAGGCAATACAAAAATATTTCACGGTTCTGAGTTACGGAAAATTGGGTAAAAATGAGCAGTTACAACAACTTTACTTGACATAAAAAATTATCTTCGCTTACTTTAGCTCGGGTGTAACGGGAGCTCGGTTTTAATACAACTACCAAATTGATAGCAATGGTAACAGTTACTCACGTTGCTGCAGTAACAAACTAACAGTAATGATAACAGTTACTCACGTTGCTGCAGTAACCAACTAACAGTAATGGTAACAGTTACTCACGTTGTTGCAGTAACAGAACAATCGCAGTATCTGAGCCGAATGTGTTGTTGGCAGTACAGTTGTAAGGGCCGAAGTCTTCTTGTCTGGCGCTGAAAATTGTGAGCGTGTTTTCCACCCCCGACGCCGTCGGTTCCTCCTCGGTGATGTACTTGTGCTGATCTGCACACAGAGAAATCAGTCAGATTTTGTCCAAATATTGATACTCATTTTTGCGCAGTGTGGGTAATTCTGTCCAAGTTTGGCTATAAAAAAGTTCGTGTCAGTGCTACGTACAGAAAGCGTGTCATTATTTTGATTATATGACCCATGTATTTTTCTGCGTGTCAAGACAAAAATGCTGTTAATGCTGCTTGGAAAATCACAGAAACTAAATAAAATAAACTATTGTAATTTATATGCGAATATTAAATGTTATATGATTAACAAGTTGCCCTAACTGACCAGGATAAATAGTTGTCCCGTATAAAAGTTGCTAAAATTAGTTTCAAATATCCACTATGAAGTAAAAGATAAAATTTGAATAAAATATAAATATAAACAAATAAAATGTGTATATAAAAAATGAACTATGACTGATAAGTAAATACAAATGTCGCGTATGGAAATATAATAGGATTATACAGAAGCCATGTCTGACCGGGATAAATAGTTATTATTATTGTTGTCCCAGATAAAAGTTGCCAAAATTATTTCCAAATATCCACTATGAAGTGGGAAAATATGACTGATAAGTATATACAAATATCACGTATGTAAAAATACTAGGATTATATATAAGCCATGTCTGACCGGGATAAATGGTTACTCCATGCCGAGACCAGGTGATAAGAAATAAACTATGACTGATAAGTAAATGCAAATGTCGCGTATGTAATTATAATAGGATTATATAAAAGGCATGTGTAAATACAAATATCACGTATGTAAAAATACTAGGATTATACAGAAGCCATGTCTGACCAGGATATATGGTTACTCCATAACGAGACCAGGTGACGGAGGTGGGACGCGGGATGGCGTGCAGGCGACACTTGAGTCTCACGGTCCCGCCGGCGACGCCGTAGTGACGCTGGTCAGGCTCCACCATCGGCGCCCCGCGCATGCGCACTGACAGCGCGTGCCAGATCTGAACAATAGTTAATAAATTAATATTACTTTTATATATTAAGTTCCGCGCACCGCGTATGCCAGATCTGAATGATAATTAATATTAATTTTATAAATTAAATTCGGCTCACCGTGCGTGCCAGATCTATAATATTATTAATTATAATTAATAGTACTTTATAAATTAGGTTCAGCGCTCGACGCGTGCCAGATCTGAACGGTTAGTAATGAAATTACAGATTATATAATGACATAGGCGTACCGGTCATGCGTCCTGACAGTGCATGCCAGATGTGAGCAACTCTAAATTTTCTTATTATATATTGATATTTGTACACCACCAGTGCGGTATTCAAAAATATTAATCTCAGATATTTGATGGCTAGAAGGATCTTCAGCTATTAATGTACAGTGGATGTTTATTAGATGTTAATTTAAGTATAAGTAACACATGAATAAAATAAGAGGATAATTTTTTTATTTTTACCTTAGGTAGTGTGAATGGCTTAGGTAAATTGAATGGCTTAGGTAAATTGATTGGCTAAGGTAATTTGAATGGTTTAGGTAATTTGTCGTAGGTAATTTATTACCTCAGTGAAGCCAGTGACCGTGGCTCTGCAGTTATAGGTGCCGACGGTGGCTGCTGAGACCGTCACTGTCATGGTAGCTCCGATGTGGATGACCTGCAAATGTCGTATTTTTTTGTGACTCACTATGGCATTTCAAAAAGTTTATTGTTGCATAGCATTCATAGCAAGCATAGCATAGCATAGCATAGCATAGTATAGCATCTTACATTATATTTAATCAATTTTAATTACATTAAAATTGCCTCCAATGCGGTGGGCATGCTCAAATAATTTTACATTTTTTACACAATGAAAATGTATTGGTAAAGTTTCATCGTTATTTAGTTTCAAGTGAACAATCTTTTTTAGTTAATTCGGAAGAATTAGTGACTTTCCATGGTCTCACTACCTTGAATAAATACTCTGCCATTCATGAATTCACAATCACCGTACATGATACGAAGTTGATAATAATTTAATTATTAAGTTTCGTCAGACTTAAGTTTAGAGTTTTGCCTAATTTACGATCTTGAAGGGAGTTAAATGCAACTACCTCCATGGGTGCAATATTGGCAAATTTTGTCGCCAGTTTATCTTTAATGACTCCAAGTTAACGAGCTCCAGCGAAAAAGATCTTCATTTAATTACATTTTCTGTGGCAAATTAAGGCAGATGGTCACAGATATTTGACCTCCTGGACATCTTTCCGTCAAGTTTTAAAATTTGCAGTGGACATTAAATTTATCCCAATTCACTAAACATATTTTCATGAATCTTCGCATCCAGAATTTATTACAGCCTTCCGGTGATATTTGGAAGGTGGGATATGTTCAGGTTCATACATAATTCGCAAGTATTGTCCAATATACGCGCTACTTATCAAAAACGCTATTCCATAAATAGAACTTAGCTACCCGCAGTTAAGACTAATTTAATTATATTTTCCTCTGTGGTCGTAACCGCGTCACTAAATTAGTTGTTAATTATAATTTGCATTTTACTTCTGTGAAGTTTGCTCAAGAAGTAATAGCGAAAATTTGCTTATAGCCTAAAATAGAACAAAAGGCCGCGATAAATTCGATTGTAAAGCTTCACTGAAAGTTATGCAGAACATTTATAACATTAATTTAGGATAACAGCAAATAAATATTAGAAAACTTCCTGTCGATAAATTTTGAAACATATTCTTAATAATTGTACAAGTAATATTCTCCAATTAAATAAGACTTATATCAATTTATGACCTTGTCAGAATCCTTATGCGTCCAAACGATCTCCGGGGTTGGATTTCCGTCGACATCGCATGTCAGGTTCACGGATTTTCCGAGTTCCGCATCCGCGTCTTGCGGTTCCGACTTGAAAGCTGGCGCATCTGAGGGCGGAAATTGAATGCAGATGCTAAGTTTTGACAATAAATTGTAAAGTCCAATTAGAAATGACATTACAAAAATTCCAGAAAAAATGTTAATTAATCATTTATTCCCTGTTTCTCAATTAGTAAATTAAAATTAGTACAAATTTTTATCAAAATTTTGAGTGGTAAATTGAAAACTTGTTATAAATTTTTAAACTTCGCAATTTAATCTGGTGCGAGGACAGCTGATCTCAGCCGGCCGCAGTTTTGGATCGCAAACAGCCATAAAAATTTGTTTTGTCCATATTGAACCACATTTTCATCGATCATATTTCATTAGAGACGCGCACAAAAAAATGGATAGTATATTTATTATGAAATTCTGCTTTTCAATACTAAATCCATCATTCATTGAACGAGAAAATGAATTTAAGCGAACACTTCGCTTATAAAATGAAATGTTCGCATCCGCTAACATTTCGCGGATGGATAGCTCAGCCCTGTCTCAACATTGCTGAAGTTTAGAATGTAATCGCATTAAAAAACATCTGCTTATAACATCTAATTTGAAATATATAACAATAAACCGTATGAAAATTCAATAATTATATATAATGTGATTTAGAGGAGTATTATTGATGGAAGGCGAATTGTGAAAATGTTTCTTTTAATTAATCGGTTTAACGAGAAAATAATTGATATAATAAATAAGTAGAAAAATATTTGCTATAATTGATTTAATGGAAGATCTATATTAGATTTAATTAAAAAATAATTAAGGGAACGAGAAAATATTGGGCATATCTTAATTCAGTACAGTTATGTTTTTTTCAGTTAATTATTCATCACATATAAGTCGGTAATTAATCAGGTTAAAGTTGATTCTTTATGAGATGCAAGTTCATTAGAAGGAGTTCTCGTATTTTTACTTTCATCATCAACACTTATCTCACATATATGTACATTGAAGAAAAATTCCATTGTGAGTTGTAAGTATAGATAAAACTGTCCATTAACTCCTCGAATATTTTCCGCGGTCTTTTGTACCCTTTTCTCTAATACTTCAAGTAAATACTCTTCACTCACATTCAACAGCCTGAATATCACTTACTACATCATTCACTAAATGAGGGAACTCTAAGCACACTTCACTCACATTCAACAGCCTGAATATCAATTATTACATCATTCACTAAATAAGGAAACTCTAAGCACACTTCACTCACATTCAACAGCCTGAATATCACTTACTACATCATTCACTAAATAAGGAAACTCTAAGTACTCTTCACTCACATTCAACAGCCAGTTTGTGGTTGGCAGACGTTGTCCCGATGTCGTTGGTGACGAAGCAAGCGACCGTAGACTTATGTAGACTTCTCGTGACGTTCTTCATGGTAAACGTCGGGCCGTGGTCCGCCCCCTCTACAGTCACACCCCCCACCTCCCACCGGTACACTAGCTTGCTGGGGTTGCCTTCTGCGGTGCATGTGAATACAACCTGCACAACGATATATAATTATTTACTTTATTCTAATTTAACAACTAAGAATTTAGTTTTTCGAATTATTCAATTTAATTTTTCAAATTATTCATTTAGTTTTTTAAATTATTTAATTCAATCTAATTTTAGCAATTAAGAAATTTAAAGTTGGAAATTATTTAATATAAGTTTTAAAATAATTTAATTTAAGTTTTAAAATTATTTAATTTAATTTTGAAATTGATTCAATATAAGTTTAAAATAATTTAATTTCATTTCTTAATTTACTTAATTAAATTATTGCATTATTTAATTTTATTTCTCGTACGACCAAGGCACTTCTTTTACTTTCTTTACTTCTAAATTGGCGGACATTTTCATTGCATGTTCGGGGAAGAATTGTAAAATATTAACAAGAGAAAGATATATTTATGTGATGATAACATGAACACTTTCGTAATTTTCTTTTTAGTTAAATTCAGGAACATCTTTTTAATGTTGGTTGTAGAATTGTTATTTGTAATCCTATAATTGACCTATTTTGGCCCAACCATTTTTGAGTACAAGACTAGTTGCAGATTCTATGCAAAAAATACAATTTTCAAACGAATGAAGATGAATGAAAAACTATTACTACAACTGTATTATTCCTACGGGGTTTTCAAATCACCATTGATTTGAAAACCCCGTAATTTGAACGGGGAAAACCCCCATTGTAATTTTAATTTATTTATCATTTTCTAGCTTTATTTTATTGATGTGCATCACCATACATGTTACAACACGTGCAATGGGAACATTTATCATACAAATAAATATAATAAATTACCTGTGAGAATTTGAGAATATTTTAAATAAGGCAACAAATCTAAGGTATTCAAATAAATTGAAGTCATTTAAATCTAGAAAAATTATGCTATTACATCACTTACATCATCGCTTTCAGTGATTTTGACTGAGTCAGCAACTATCTCGAGTTAAAAATATCGGGTATTACAAACAAATAAAAGTCATTTGAATATTTAAAATTATACTATTACTTCACTTACATCATCGCCTTCAGTGATTTTGACTGAGTCAGCAGCAATCTTGACCTTGGGAGGATATTTGACGGTCATAAGGACGCTCCTGACGATGGGCTCGTCCATGGCGACGTGTGCGACGTTGCACGTCAGGTTGACGTTATTGTACGTCTCGTCGGGCGTGAGGTCGAGCGTGTTGCGCACCGACACCAGCGAACTGTTGGGCATCTCAAGCGTCGTCGTCTCCGTGCCTTTCTTGATCTTTTCGCTGCCTTTGTACCACTCGATCTGGGGTAAAGGTTATTTGGTCTGGGGTAAAGATTATTAGGTCTGGGGTAAAGATTATTAGATCTGGGGTAAAGACTATCAGATCTGGGTAAATATTGTTAGATCTGGGGTAAAGATTATTAGGTCTGGGTGAAGGTTATTAGATCTGAGGTGAAGATTTATAGGTCTGGGGTAAAGATTATTAGATCTGGGGTAAAGACTATCAGATCTGGGTAAATATTGTTAGATCTGGGGTAAAGATTATTAGGTCTGGGGTAAATATTATTAGGTCTGGGTAAAGATTATTAGATCTGGGGTAAAAATTATTAGATCTGGGGTAAAGATTATTAGATCTGGGGTAAATATTATTAGATCTTGGGTGAAGATTATTAGATCTGGGGTGAAGATTATTAGATCTGGGGTGAAGATTATTAGATATGGGGTAAGGTTATTAGGTCTGGGGTGAAGATTATTAGATCTGGGGTAAAGATTATTAGATCTGGGGTGAAGATTATTAGGTCTGGGAGAAGATTATTAGATCTGGGGTGAAGATTATTAGATCTGGGGTAATGATTATTAGATCTGGGGAAAAGGTTATTATTACGATACCACTCATAAAAATTAATGTTTATGCTCTAGATGATGTGAAAAATAATAGCTCGACTATAATTGCTCATTTAGATGTGGGAAAGAATAAAAATATTGCTTTGTCGTTCACGAAAATGGATGCCGATAGATCTGGGAGAAAGGAGTTAATTACTTTGCTATTCATGAATTGCTATTCCATGAAAAATTGATTGGTTTCATGAATTCGGGACAAATTAAGCTTAGCAATGCTAATGTGAAGCCAACAAGTGACGTACGAACATGATAAGCAATTCTTCGACCGAATGACAAAACACGAATAAGAATACTATTAATATTTTATGTATGACGAAATACGGAAATTTGTGTCCGCTCATTATGCAATAGATGAAACAAATATCGCATGATAGACTTTTTTCGCTAAAGTTCAATTTATTAGGCCCTAAATTTAATTCTGACCAAATTTAAACTACTTGATAATTTCTCTTGACTTGTTTTAATATGGAAACTTTCGCGTCTTTTACGTGACTAACCTTAAAGAAACTTGAGCTCCCGAACTCACATATGAGATTTGTTTATAATTCATAAAGCATTATAATATATTTTTATTTAAGGCTATTGACCCAATTGAGGGGTAGAACTCGTCAAGGTAGCAGGCCAAGAAAATCATGAAATCTGGAATGCACATTGCCGATCAGACAAAAAAAACCTAGTACAATATAATAAACTTCATTTATACCTCAAGTTCTAGCAAGAAATTTAATTTTGAGAACTCGGAGTTCTATATAAGCACTCACCGTCGATGCAGGTTTCGAGAACCTTGTACTCTAAAATTCACATTGTCGGCCAGAGAAGAAAATATAGCTCTCTAATATAATATAAAACTAATTTATACAACTTCAATTTCTAGCGAGAACCTTAACTTATAGAACCCTGAGTTCAATAAGCATTTGCTGTGGATGCAGTCTACGAGGTCCTTAATTGTGCTCTAGAATTTACACTGTCGGCTAGAGAAGAAAACATTGAACTCTAAAGTAAAAATAAACTATACCTAAGCATTAAAATGAGCACAATAACCGCTACATTGATACTTCGAGTTCTAGGTGGAACTTTAATTTTGAGGACCTTGAGTTCTATGAGCGCTCACCTTTCGAGAACCTGGCCATGCAGCTGATTCTGAAAGCTGGAACATTAATTTAGAGAACCTTGAGTTGTAAGAGCACTCACCGTGGATGCAGGCTTCGAGAATATACTGATAGCTGGAACTTTAATTTAGAGAACCTTGCGTTCTGTGAGCACTCACCGTCGATGCAGGCTTCGAGAACCTTGCCATGCAGCTGATTCTGAAAGCTGGAACATTAATTTAGAGAACCTTGAGTTCTATGAGCACTCACCGTGGATGCAGGTTTCGAGAACCTGGCCATGCAGCTGATCCTGATAGGCTCCCCGGCGGTGGCGGTGATGGGGGAGGGCCGGTCTATGGAGACCATGTCATCGTTGTTCTTGGGCGGCACGCGCACCGTGACGCTGGCTTTGCTGCTGAGCAACAAGGGCTCGCCCTCTGCAGCTCCGACCTGACACTGATATTCTGCGTCGTCCGAGAGCAGCAGTGTGCGAATGTTCAGGTGCCATTCACCTGATTAATGCGAAGAATGAAATTAGATCAGCAGCTGACATTCATCTGATTAATGTGGAAGAATGAAAGTAGATCAGCAGGTGTCATTCAGCCGAGTAATGAAAATTATGAAATTATATTAGCAGCTGACATTCACCTGATTAATGGGAAGAATGAAATTATATTAGCAGCTGACATTCACCTGGTTAATGGGAAGAATGAAATTAGATCATCAGGTGCCATTCACTTGATTAATGGCAATTTTAAATAACATCGTCAGGTGCCATTCACGTGATTAATGGCAATTATGAAATTAGATCGGAAGGTGCTAATCACGTGGCTTATGAGGATGATTAAATATAAATTAAATTAAATTGACGCAAGCCTATGGACTCGTGTAGCGCAAGCCTTTCGCCACACGAGTGGCGAAAATGCCGCTGATTGCTGTGGATAGTTGAATGAGGTTGGCAACATTCGAATGTTCAGGTGTCATTCTTAATAAGTGAGTTCAGTAATAATGAGATACGCGAATAACGTATTTAAATTGCCTTTTAAGAGTAAAACTGTAGATCTAATAGTTCGCCAAATTTTGTCCTTTGACCAAAGATTAAAAAAAATAGTTTATCACAGTTACTGTTTCATACCTTTTTCTGCTGAGCCTATGATGCTGTAGCGGTCGTATCCTAGCAAGGACCGACTCGTGCCGAGACCGAACCCGTCTTGGGTCCATTGAACCGCTCCTCTGAGATCCTTAATCGTACACTTCAGGGTAACATTTTGCCCTAAAACTGCAGTAACTGGCTTTGGTTGCTCAGTGAACTGTTGTGCAGTGTCGCTTCTATGTGTGAAAAGAACCATATACACTGTTATAATCAAAATAGTTCTTTGAATCACGTAGAAAGGATTTCTGAACCTCGATTGTGGCAGTCTCTCCTCCATTTTCTTTGAATAGAAAACGCGCGTTTTTTACCTCATAAAAAACGTAAAATATTAGGGTAATCTATATAATTCCTATGACAGATCTCTTTCTTTTCGCACTACTAATTCTCATCTTCACCGCCGATGTACTCTCAAAACGTTATCTGCAAAGAAAACGAGGTAGGGTTAGAGTCATAAGAATTATAGAAAAACTCAGATATCAAAACATTATTTTACATTTACATTAAAACTGAAGAAAAATGCTCTAATTTAATATTATTACAATAATAACAACAGAGGCGGTACAGGCATGGAGTCTGGACATATTTTGAACAAAGTATAAAAATTCACAGATTGAATAGGGAGCAAAATAATGGATTTTGCACGTTACAAAAGTTCAGATGACGCTCGTCACAGTCACTCGGTTCGATAAAAATCGCGTTTTCTAGGTAGAAAGTTTCAACAAATATTTTCTCTTCGTAATGTTCATGGTTGTTCTCGGTACAGGACGAATTAATTATTTTATCTATCAATGTAAAGTTGACAGTGGAAGGAACATTCACTAGGAAATCCTAACGAGGATGGCAGTACATTTCCACCACCAAAGAATCTTTAAGTACGAAAGAAAACTAAGAACTCCAATTAAACGTGTGATGTAACCAAAATGTCACTGAGAAACTATTTTTTTTATTATCTTCCATCCGTTGTTAGAAAACTTATCATAAAGCTTATAGAATAGAATAGAAGTGTCGGCGTTGAAGAAATAGGTCCATGGCCTGTTGCCGATTCTTGAACTTTTCGTGACTTAATTCACAAGGGATCCGGCCTTTGGAACCCGATCTTTCCATAACCCGATCTTATCCTTTGTACTGTGATGTCTAAATTTGTAGAGCTCGATTCTTGGTACGACGAAGACGTTATATTAGGCAAGGCGCGTGTGTTCACTTAACAAACAATTCATAATTGCAATTATTTTCACTAGATTGGAACCAAAATTCAGTATAAGCTCGGAAAGTAAGTTTGAACCAAATGCGTAACTTATATCATGCAAAAATATTTAGGTTAAGTAGTACATTTTTTTTAGATAGGGCGATACAATACGTACAGCAGCTGAGGCCAATTTTCATCTACAAATATATATATATTTTTTTTTCAGAACAACCATGATTGCTCTAGTAACTGGAATTGTATAGTCTTGCAGAAATGTATCTCAGTAAACACTTTCCAAAACATGTAAATAAAATCGGTTTAGAATAAAAGGTTTAAACCTTAAAATTAATTGAATTCTTGGAACCACTACACGCGTGAAACTATGAAATTGTAAGGCCTTAAATACTCTGCAATTCTTTACGTCTCGTATCCAGAATACTTCCCCAAACGCTGGAAATAAAAAAACTCTACTCGGAAACTCTCGACAAACGCTTAGGTTTTACGCGCAGGCGACATCGTTGCAGGAAATATGAATAAATTTGCATATTACGCGATTCATGATTCATGCCCGATAACGAGCGTCCGTCTGCCTTCGGTGTCATGATTATGGAGCATAAATGGAACGCGTTTGACGTGCGCTCATGCGGAATGCGGATCGCAAGAAAATGACGCTTTCAACTTTCGCAGGGTTATGGATTTTATGATGAAGTCATACGAGTAATTGCTATAAATGTTAGGGTATAAAATCTTGCAAATAACTTTAAAGAACTGTCGGTGGAAGTGTGATAATCGATAATGTATGAACAAATCGAATGAATTGTTGATTAATAATGTTGGTGCAGAATAAGGATGTTTCAATAATATTTTCAAGCGAAAAAAATATAAAATCCATAACCCCATTTTTATTTTAATATTCAGCATCTTTAGAGCAATATTCAATGAATTTTCCAGGCACCAATATGTACTATAATTTTTAATAATTTACCACGTTATTATTTAGGTCAACGGTAAGAAGATTCCAAGGGCGGCCTTGAATAATTGATTCGAATTTGAATACTCTAAGAATATTGTAATATTGCACGAGATTGCGGAAAAATTGATAACAGAAAAAAACACAAAATCTATTTCCGAAAATTTTTGAAAACTGCGAATAATTGTTAGGAGAATACAAGCCTGAACTTTTTGCGTTTCTATTTATAAGCTTCTTAGGCAGTTCTGGAAAGCTGCCAAAGTCCCTCACTGGCGGAAAACATTAGTAATGCATGAAGGATTTATTTTTACCCTGTCGAAATTTTAGGGGAAATTTTTCTCATAAAAAAACCCGCAGGTCACAATAGCAGCTTTGATATTTACTCATATCTTCATTCACCTACATTCAAAATACCCGCTGATTTGTGAATACTATGTATTTGGTATGGCTTGCCTGTGTGATGAATGAATGTATGAATAATAATGCATGAACGCGAGTCCTTAAACTCAAGTATTTCAAAATTTAATATAATTTTAACATAAGAAATGTCCTTCGCAAAGCTTTCCAATTTTTGTACTCATCAGCAGTCATGGAAGCTGCTAAAAATTGCTTGACTTCTAGTTTTCTTTAAGTAAAGCTTTTACTAAGTTGAATACTTGTGATTTTGTTCATCACGATGATGACGAACACATTATATGACAGTACGTTACTCTTTACATTAAATATATGGATGAATCGTAACATATTAATGATGAACGGTCCTGAATTCTCGGACACTCCTCAAAAATTTAGATTTGTTGGATTAAAATATTGATCGCAAGCAATTATCTGATGAAATTTATCTTAAACTCGTAAAAATTCTTACACGACTTTTCTGGCTGCTTATAAATAAGGGAAATTTGAATAAATTTATGATGTATAATTCCGAGTGATTATTTCGAGATAAAATTGAGTGCAAAAAAAGTCTTACCGTTTTTAACTGAATTAAATTCGACTATTAATGCTCGGTACCATTACATGCCTCGTATATAATTAGAGTTGTTAATATAAAAATCTAGTTTTCCCAGTACGCAGAGCTAACATGCCCGCTAGCGTTATGTCATATTCAGTAATGAATATAATTTTCTCTAAATCAATGTCATAAATTTAGCCTGAGCACGGAACTGATTGCTTTCTAATTACCGTGGTACGACATTAAATTTCACATCTGAACTTGCGATACAGAAATAAATTAATTTTTAACTGCACTGCATTATTCGAATAGCAAAAAGTTATGTTTGAATGATATTTATTTAGCCTAAGGGTTTCTTGCTCAAAATTCTTGAATGATTTATTGGTGGCCAATTATAGCCGTGTATTTTATATATGCCAGCATTTTTCAGGCAGGCTTTTTATATATGCCAATGATAGCCTGCATTTTTCAGTTACCACGCAATTCAATTAATTGTTTCCATAAAAATATTGGAATTTACTAACCAAGTTAATGGCGGCCGTTAAGTTAAAAGAATATATGCGTGTTCTAACGATATAGCGTCGTTGCTTCGATTACATATGAAATTTAAAATTGTATTGGGTGATTAAATATTGATGTCGATTTTGAATTCATTTAATACGTAGCAACTCGCGTCCGATTCTCATTTCTCTTCAACTTAGTCATGATTTTTATCAGTCCAACATGGCGAAAAGTTGATCGGTGCGCGACTTGACGAAAAAATGATCGACCTAGAACGTGGCGAGAACTGATCAATTTACAACGTGGCGAGAAATTGATCGACATAAAACGTGGCGAGTAATTTATGGGCATAGAACGTGGCGAGAAATAGATCAGCCCTACAACCTGGCGAGTAATTGATCGTTTACGAAACGCTGCGGGTAGAAATTATGTAAAAACATTCAATAATGGACTGCAGAGAGTGCAATACTGACGTGCCGCTGATTCTGTTTCATGCTCAGCGCGCTCAGAAAATTGAATGTGTCATGTCCAAATAACGACGCACACTCTTTTCGTCACGTACTCAATTATATACATATAATGTGAAGGCCACCGCGTCATTTTTCGTCACATGCTCAACCAACGTGAAGGCCACTGCTTCGTTTTCGTCACATACTGCGGGCATGTGCAGACGTCGGCATGTGATCTTAAGACTCATTTAAGAGGGGAAATGAGGCGTGTAGGCGAGGCGACCGTCAATGCTGATGGATGTGTGGGCCGAGGGCACAGGAAATGCGTGGCGTGAGAAAGGTGCCCTCCTGAGGGCCATCTTATCCTAGGCAATTACTCAGCATTTCCTCCAGACGTGCATTTCTTAATTTAGTAATTCTTTCATTAACTTTCTAGCTTTCAGCTGTACATATACGGCGCCTTTCAAAATCGAATTTTCTGTTATGTATAAAACTCATTCGTCCAACTGGGCAATATATCGCTTATAATTTCAGTCTCCGATAGGTCCAGGTAGACATATATATGTCTGTAGCAGTATTTTTAATGAGCAAATCTCAGTAATGCTTCATGATTACAATGTGATGTTTTGTCCGATCAAGAAAGGTGGTCGCTAAAGGGATAAATGAGAAATTGTTTCATTCAAGAATAATATCTCTGTATAACACGATAAGTTTGTAAATTTTTTCCAATTGAGTTTTTTATAATAAGTATTCCAAATAAAGAATTAACGTTGTACTGAAGTATATTAATTTTTTAAATAATTTAAAATTTTCTGAAAATGAACCCATATAATGAATGTCAGGCATATTTGCCACAGAAAGCAGTGAGCGCTACTTCCCATTAATAGCCTGTCTTTAAATATGATGATTTTATTTATAAATTTAAAATTGTGAAGGATTTTCCTAAACCTTACCGGAATTTGTCTTTTTTCACAGACTTTAACATATTTGTATTAGTGCTGGTTTAAGTGGCCAGCTAAGCGTTCAGTGAAGCAAATGCCTTGTAGCCGGGAAACTTGTCTAAATTATTAAGAATTTCCGACGTGAATCTCTATGAATATATAGGAACATATTAAGAATATTCTTCAATAGATGAGTGAGAATATAAATAAGTGACCCAAGAACGATGCACTCTTCACTCTTGTGTGGGTAATCCTGCACGACTGCATTTTGACCCGGCAAAACAGCGTATCATTGCTTCGTGCAGAACGTGTCTATATTAATAGTCTATACTTAATAATAAATTAATTAATAAATTAATTAGTCAAATTAATAGTCTATATACAAGACCAATTGATTTTTTTTGAGTGATATCAAGTAGGATGAAAGTCTTGTTGTTTAAGCAGCGATTGAATCCATCATCAACAATCGCGGCGGATTGTTTGGAATATTATAATTAAAGCGCAGCATATGAGTCCTGATTTCGTGGGAGTTATCACAATGGGTTTGCTATAATAGAGAAGCCAATTAATTTATTTATTGTTTAACATCACACATTGCGTGTCTGTTTAAAGTAAACATTGAACCCAACGCTTACTCTCAGACAAATGAGTGAGGCTTTGTTTAAATATCGATGCATTTTTTACCGTGTAATTCTGTCCCAGTTTGGTCCGGAAAACAAGGGTAATCCCAACCCAGTTATCCTGACAGTAATCCCGACCAAGGGTAATCCCCACAGAGCAGGAACAATCCCGTTCTGTGTTTCTGCTGTGGCTAATAAAATATATCACTATTTGGACACTATGACGCATTAATGTTTTTGAGTGCACGGTCGTGCCGATGTTTGTATAGCCGCTAATAGGCAACAAAAATCCGGCTCAGCGTTGGAGCATTTCCCTAATTCTCCTAAATTTGCGAGCTTGACAATATTGAATTCTGTTATAAATAAATCATAACTCAGTAGCAACCACGGGTCTAATCAAGAATTAAATAGAAACTTTATTATTATTTTAAATGAGTTGTTTTTAATGAACATGATAAATAGTTAGTATAATTAAATGAATAGAAATTAAAAATTGAGTGCCATAAATAGCGTAAACATTATAATTTATCGTAATATTGTAATCATGTTTGGTATTGTATTTATTGTTAGGTAAAATTGAGATATTATTTGCGCTTAACAAACTAAAAATAAGAAACGTTCTGGCACATGAAATTCTTAAAGAACATGAGCTGGTGGATAAGCGCTGTGGTGGAGGTGGAAGTACACGCGAAAATGGAGTTGGGGCAGCGTTTTTTGCAGATTTTTTATTTGCAAAGACGTTAATATCTGCTCAAAATTATCTAATATTGCGAATAAATAAATTTTTTTTATATTTTAAGGACGGCGTGGGTTAAATTGTATTCCCTCATTCCTTCAAAAATCAAACGAGAAAAAATTATACTTTATTGAGGTGAAAAATAATTGCTAAATTTGATATTTTTCAAAAGAAATTCAATGTTCCTGCAGATGACCTGGATTTCTATAGTATAGCCCCGTACTAATTGATTACAATGATACTCCGTCAGTATTGTTAGTGTAATCATATACGGTGGATCGCGTTACAAAGTACTGAAGTAGACGATAATAATATTAATAATAACGGTGTCACCGGTAATTAGGCCGTAGGCCTGTCCCCGCTTCTCAAAATCGCACAACATTCACAGATTGCTGCAGTTTCAAACCCGCGCCTCTCTGCTTCTATCCTAGTACTCTGAACTGCAACCACTGGGCCACATTGCACTGAATTAAAATGAGCCTAAGTGCGCCCATTGTTACATCATTTCAATGATACAGATCAGTGTTCGCCCTATCAATACAGTGACGCCTTCCCTTCATTTCTAGCATGAAAATAGCTTAATAAATATTATTCACGATGTGAATGAAATGTAACAAATTCTCTTGTCGCGGGAGAAATCCGACAAAAAAGCAGCTTTTTCGTGATGGTTAAAAAGAGCTTATAATTTATCGGGCCATCTGATGCTGCTGCCGAGCGAAGAAATTTTAAAATGTTTTAAATTTTTAAATGAAGACATTATGACTTATAGAAGACAACATAAGAATTAATTTCTTGAGGCTTGTGTGGCACGAAATTGGTCAATATTCTTTCCACGTGCAAGATAAAATTGCAAACCGTCTTAGAAATTTGAAGGCGGGATTTTTGACACTAATCAAGTACAATTATTTAATTGGTACAAAATACTAGAATTTCCAATAATTCCACTATATCGAAATTTAAAGTACACCATTCTGATAAATTCCCTTCTGTTCGCTATCATCCTGCCTTCTATTCAAATATCTGGGTTAAAGTAAAAAGAACATAACTTATCCTCCCTGCACGTAGCGTTAGAGTTTGGGAAAATCGTGCTACAAAACAGATAGGCTGTAAATTCAATGAAATCGTGTAATACATTGACCGATTGTCGCACTATGCAAATAAATTAACGTCAATATTGCCGTCAAAACTCCCGATGAAACGAGAGTCTTGTATTTATGAAATACGAACTTCTACATTGTAATTTTAAGAAGGATGCATTGGAGGTGTTACAGTTTTCGGAACTTGTTAAGAATAATCACCCCAGGCGTTACAGGGGTGGTTATTCTTAACAAGAACATTATAGAATTGTGTATTTATACCAAGGTTAATTGAATGAATAATACAAACAAATTAAGTCTATCTGAACATTTTCGAAGAATTAAATTCTGTTTAGAAAGATACATTGCATTTTATTAACAGGGATATACTAGGTATGTTTTCCTAACAAGGTCATACTGATGTACTTATATTCTTTACAAGATCGCAGTTTTCTCTATTTTCGTAAGTAGCGTTCAGCGTTCAGCGTTAGGGTTCCAGCGTACAGCGGTGGGGTTACAAGTTCTGTTTACATCCGCGTACGGTATGCATCCTGTTTACTGTTGGTACGGTGCATGTCGAGCTTCCGTTCCCAGGTCTTTTAAAGGAATTTCGCGAGGAATATTAGTCTTAATAATCCTATTTGTTTAAAATTTATATATTAATAACATCAGGCTTTCTTTTTTATAATGCAACATCCATTGAATTTTTAATGTGTCACTAAAAAGTATGAATAAAGGCTTCAGGTTTGCAGTGAGTCATTTGAAAATCTTAGTCTGTTAATTTCACCATCAACTCGACGCATAATATTTCGTTGTAATGTATTGTTCATTTTAGGCTGAATCTATATAATTATTGCAACCTTAAACAAAACGTGACTGTAAATTATTAATTAAACATTAATCCTCCTTATTCGAATATGTGCATTAAAATATTTCGAATTAACGAAGGGCTCACGTTCATGGGAATTATTGTTTAAACTCCCCAGTGATTTTCATGTATTTTTCTTTGGCATTCCAATTATATATCTTTTACAAGCACCAATTTTTTCGAAAAATTATGATTTTTTCAATTTCATTTTTTTTTTGGGACCGATTTTCTGTTTCCAGGCATTTGATCGTGGCAACAGGACAACAGATGGCACCGCCCTGGTCGTGGCAACAGGACAACAGATGGCACCGCCCTGGTCGTGGCAACAGGACAACAGATGGCACCGCCCTGGTCGTGGCAACAGGACAACAGATGGCACCGCCTGATCGTGGCAACAGGACAACAGATGGCACCGCCCTGATCGTGGCAACAGGACAACAGATGGCAACGTTTGCCACACAAGGGACAGCCTGAGCGTCTTAATCTGGCAACCACTTAAGGCTGGACTCGTTGTAGAAAAAATATCAGGTCGTTTATTTCTTGTGCTGCAATCATGGCCGATTTTTGGATGGCCATCGAATCCCCTACCGATGCCTGCTGCTAAGATGGATCTCAAAGTAAAGAAAAATGTTCAGTTTTTTTAAAGACAGTCGGAGAAAAATTAACTGAATTGAAGACGACTTTTTGGAAATGAAATGTGTAGATTATATGAAATGAAGACTGAGGTATAATAATGTTTGCGGACACCGTTTTATATTGTATTTCTTTACGTTATTGTCATCGGAACAAGTCAATATGTGCTTAACGATTTATTAAATAAGTAAAAAAGGCTAACATATTAGTCAACTACATATATTCTCTGACTAAGTGTTACTCCACCAACAAAATGATCCTAAATTACTTCAATATTTGGCCTGTACAGTTACCATTCAATGTAATGGTATTAATTGTATTACAGTAACATGGATCTAAGTCAAGTATCTCATTCAAGTATAATTGCTTTGGTAGTTCCAATTAGCAGCAAGGCCGGTCTCAGCTGCAATTTGCGGTGCAGCTTCCACCGCTTAGCGAGATTTACGTTGCTCTTCGCTAATAAAGCGATCATGTGCAAAAAATGGGCACAGCGAGGCGATTTATTCCCTCTTCTAACCACGGGAGAGAAGCTCTAGGAACACTCAGGTTTTAATCCTAAAAAATTGCCAATTTAACAGCGGAAAACTCTCTCACATATGCAATCATTTTATTGATTAATTGGGGTTTAATCTCTGGGCTCAAGGTTTTCTAGGGTTTTAAAAGTTTTTTTTTGTATTAATCTCTGGGTCTTTTCACAGTCTCGTACAAACAAATGTTACAAATATTTTGCGCAAAACGCTGGATTAAAAAGATATTTATTTGTGTATTTCAAATTGAAGTAGAGAATTCTGCTGAATTATCTCAGCACGAAGCAATCAATCTTTTTATTTTAGCTCATGAATATTTTTTTATTTCGCACAAGTGCTGTCTGAGTTCATACCTCATAATCTCTTTCTTTACCAATAACAGCTACAAACTACAATAAAAATTTAACTTAGGATTAATTTGTCCTACTCTCGGCAAGGCGTATATATAATCATTACCAACAGCACCGTGAGTGATTTAATCGATATTGGCACCTTATACACAGGCTATACCCCACATATAAAGTCATTATTCTCAGCAATTCGTGTACCTATCGTACCTGCAGTACCTTCCCTTTCCAATTACCCCAATCCCGTTATTACCCTAACATTGTCCTAAATTTAATTAGAAATATATTCTTATATATATTTCTAATATATATATATATATTTCATATCTTATATATATTTCTTATATATATATATTTCTTGATTATATATATCAAGAAATATATTCTCGTGTCAGCACCTCGAGCTGCGTTCGGAATTTGTGATGTGGTCAGTAAATTTCAGTTCAAATTCTCATGCGAATTAATCCTTGTAACTGCAAATTGAAGCCTAAGTAAATTTGTAAAAAACTTGCATTAAAACATCAGCGTCTGCATTAAATGGAGCGTCGAGGCTGTTGTTAAGCCATTCAGTAAATTGCTGCTAGCAAATATAGGCCTTGGTTAGGCCGTTTATTCCTACAGACATCCATTCTAAAGGTCGTACGTCTGGCGCGGCTTGATTGCACACTTCATGTCGTGGTAAAAATTGGAGGAACAAATTGCATATATTTTAGTGGATGACGATGATATGTCAACGATGTTTACTGCCGATTTGGCGTACAAGTTGCAAAAGTTTTATGCAAATTTGGATGCCGTTCTACAAGTCTGAATAACTGAGATTTTACAGCAATTCTCTGAAAATTTATGTAACATTTTCCTAACAACGGGAAAGTAAATAATTTAGCTAGCAAACAATATTTTATTCGCACTGGAAAATAAAACATGTCTTTTACTTTATTTGAGAAACGAAGAATAAGTATTGGAATCCTGGCAGATTTTGAATGTAATTGGGAAACCCAAATATATTGGGACGAGCGACTTGTGAATGTTCGAATCCCTGCTCTAAACTTCCCGTGAGATTCCGCGGTGGAAAAAGATCGTTCCGATGCTGTAGTTTGCATAACACTTGCCTGGGGAACAATAATTGATTCCCATTCATTCGAAAGTAATGGACTCACGAACTACTATAGCGGAATAGCTTCTCTTATTCTAATGGATATTTCGGAGAGCTTGTCTGTGATACACTCACGGAAATCAATGGTCATAGGGTTCAAATAGTGTCACACTTTATGCATGTAGCACTGACGTGCCCCTTTTGCAGGACCCAACTGGGTCCGCATGATCTATATAAGTGCAAAATTGCATCGCTATTTGGACAATCTCTCTTGGTTCTCTGAGTGTAGGTAAGGGGATCATTGCTCTGAATGACGTCACCGGATGACCGATAAGTGATCATTCGGCTCGTCCAAGTTCAGAAATTGAAGCCATCGACGGCTGAACGATCGCTTCAGAGAGCGAGTTTCATTACAAAGAAAGAGCAGACATTGTTTTTGTTAGTTGCCATTTCGGTTGCAATTTCCATATATAGAACTGCAGACTTTGTTTCTGTTTGTTGCCATTTCGGTTGCAATTTTTATATATTGAACTGCAGATTTTGTTTTTGTTACTTGCCATTACGGCTGCAATTTCTATATAGGTATAGAACTGCAGATTTTGTTTTTGTCAGTTGCCATTAAGGCTGCGATTTATTTAATCGAAATGCAGATTTTGTTCGTTTGTTAGTTGCCATTACGGTTGCAATTTCTATATATTGAACTGCAGATTTTGTTTTTGTTATGCTGGCTGTACGTTTGCAATATCTAGACACTGAAATGCAGACTCGGTTTTTCATAGTAAGAAAAATGTTGCAATTTTCTTGCATAATATTGCACATTTTGTTTTCATTAGTCGACAGTACGTGTGCAATTTTCCATTCAGTAAAGTTATCCAAAGGCTAACGTAATATACAGACTAAACGAATAATTCCTATTTTGATGTTTTCGCAGTGGCTGAAAGTGTGTATTTTTGGAACGTGCATAACCCAAAAAATTCTTTGCGTGCGTGAAATAGCAACTCGTGCTTTGCGATAAAAATCTTTGAATTTATTCTCGTCGCTCCCACGAAAAGCAAGAACTAAAAGTTGTCTGGTAAGAACTATAACGTGTCTGGCAAGAACTATAACGTGTCTGGCAAGAACTAGAACGTGTCTGGCAAGAACTAGAACGAGTCTGGCAAGAACAAGAACGTGTCTGGCAAGAACTAGAACGTGTCTGGCAAGAACTATAACGTGTCTGGCAAGAACTAGAACGTGTCTGGCAAGAACTAGAACGAGTCTGGCAAGAACAAGAACGTGTCTGGCAAGAACTAGAACGTGTCTGGCAAGAACTATAACGTGTCTGGCAAGAACTAGAACGTGTCTGGCAAGAACTAGAACGTGTCTGGCAAGAACTAGAACGTGTCTGGCAAGAACTAGAACGTGTCTGGCAAGAACTAGAACGTGTCTGGCAAGAACTAGAACGTGTCTGGCAAGAACTAGAACGTGTCTGGCAAGAACTAGAACGTGTCTGGCAAGAACTAGAACGTGTCTGGCAAGAACTAGAACGTGTCTGGCAAGAACTAGAACGTGTCTGGCAAGAACTAGAACGTGTCTGGCAAGAACTAGAACGTGTCTGGCAAGAACTAGAACGTGTCTGGCAAGAACTAGAACGTGTCTGGCAAGAACTAGAACGTGTCTGGCAAGAACTAGAACGTGTCTGGCAAGAACTAGAACGTGTCTGACAAGAACTAGAACGTGTCTGGCAAGAACTAGAACGTGTCTGGCAAGAACTATTACGTGTCTGGCAAGAACTAGAACATGTCTGGCAAAAACTAGAACGTGTCTGGCAAGAACTAGAACGTGTCTCACAAGAACTAGAACGTGCCTGGCAAGAACTAGAACGTGTCCGACAAGAACTAGAACGTGTCTGGCAAGAACTAGAACGTGTCTGGCAATAACTATTACGTGTCTGGCAAAAACTAGAACATGTCTGGCAAAAACTAGAACGTGTCTGGCAAGAACTAGAATGTGTCTGGCAAGAACTAAAACGTGTCTGGCAAGAACTAGAACGTGTCTGGCAAGAACTAGAACGTGCTGGTAAGAACTAGAACGTGTCAGGCAAGAACTAGAACGTATCTGGCAAGAACTAGAACGTGTCAGGCAAGAACTAGAATGTGTCTGGCAAGAACTAGAATGTGTCAGGCAAGAACTAGAACGTGTCTGGCAAGAACTAGAACGTGTCTGGCAAGAACTAGAACGTGTCTGGCAAGAACTAGAACGTGTCTGGCAAGAACTAGAACGTGTCTGGCAGGAATTAGAACATGTCTGGCAAGAACTAGAACGTGTCCAGGCAGCAGCCAATGCATACAAGAGAGGCCCGCCGACACAAGTAACATGTACACTAAAAAAAATGAATCGGTCATATTGTCCACATGATGACCCACTTTCTCACGCGCCGCACAAGCTAAGACCGAAAGTAGCTCTGATTGGCCAATTTGACGGGCCTAACTGGGCCAGGATAGCGTACGCATTGACGAAAAGTACATTGTTATTTGGACGATGTCTCAATCATTTCATTGTGTGTTCGGGGCTTAGGTAATAGTAATATTATTTTTGTAGTAATATTATTTTGTTTATATTATTAAGTAATATTATTTTAGCGATCAGTTTACATTGAGAAGGTATAAGGTCTCGCTGCAATGTTTTATTATAGAAGCGAGTTGAAGTTTGCCTTTGTTGTTTTATTATAGAAGCGAGTTGAAGTTTGTCTTTGTTGTTTTATTATAGAAGCGAGTTGAAGTTTGCCTTTGTTGTTTTATTATTGAAGCGAGTTGAAGTTTGTCTTTGTTGTTTTATTATTGAAGCGTGTTGAAGCTTGTCTTTGTTGTTTGATTATAGAAGCGTGTTGAAGTTTGTCTTTGTTGTTTATTTATTGAAGCGAGTTGAAGTTTGTCTTTGTTGTTTGATTATAGAAGCGTGTTGAAGTTTGTCTTTGTTGTTTTATTATAGAAGCGTATTGAAGGTTTCCTTTGTTCGAATTTCTTGTAAAAGTTTATTTCTTCACAAGATTTTAAATCTCACGGTCATATGAGATCATTCCTTAGTTAAGGATTAGGTTGAATTAATGAATTAATTTGTTATTTGATTGAATCTCGTAAATTTTCTGCGTAGAAATGAACGTCGTCTCCGAAACACACGTCAAACAGTCAATAACTTGCAATATTTAACTTCAATACTTCATGAAAAGGAAAGATATATTTGCGATGACAAATTTGCATGCTTCTTAATTTCACGAAGATCCTTTCCCTTGGCAATCACGGCAATGTAATTTGGGTCGTCGTTTAATTTACTTACTCTGACTGGGTTTTGAGTTACGGTGTCGGTTTTCCAGTGATGAGAAGAATTATTTATAGCGTGTAATAGTTAATTTAAGAATTGTAAGTAATGCTTGTAGCTTTGAAGGATAGATTTCGGCGAAAGCTTAGGGAAAGAATAATTCATTCAAAGAATCTCTAATTATATATTTAATCATAAAAGAAGCCTTATAATCTATTCGAGAGAAGTCTATTTATATATTCATGAAAATTCGTATTGTCGGTTCGAGGGAGGTCTATCTCCTTGAGAAAATAATAATTATCCAAATCAAGGAAAATCAATTGAAAAAAGTTACTTTGTTCTTAACTTTTGCTCTTCTTAACGCCGAGCAAATACTTCAAAGCATTCTGTATATTATAGCGATATATCTTTAGCTTACTTATATAATTTTTTCCATAAAACTTATTCATTATGGAAACCATTTTTCTTGACCATGAATTAGAACTTTAAAGCTAGATCGTGAAATAAAAAATGCTCAAGAATTTTGTTTAATAAATTTTAATTGATTGACTTGAAAAAGCATCGATTTTCACGTAGATGTAAGCGCGCAAGTAAATTAAAATAAAAAGATGCTTAAAATTTTGAATTCTTTCAGGTAGAGGTAACTTTAAGACTTATTGTAAGGCCTGTTACCTTCTTATCAGAAGCTTCCATTTAAACTTCATTAATTTTTTCATTCACTGTTTTTTGTTTGATGCCCGTCCTTTTCCATTCATTTTTTCTCGTAAAGATCAATGCAGTGAAGTCTCTCCCAATTACACAAGAGTTTAGCAATTTGTGAATGCGGGATCCCCTCGAAACAATATTTTTATGAACACATTTGAAAATTGAAAAAAAATTTATTCCAAATTTTCATCAGCTCCTACTGAAGCGGAAGTAAAGCTTATTTTCAATTGGTTTCTACGTCACTTAATGATAAAATATTTTTGTTTCTTGTAGAATTGTGACAATTATTTCCAACAGTTATTTAATGAATTGATTCGTTAATTATTTCAGTTTAATAGAATCAGATTTTATTGATTATAAAATCTGATTCTAGATCAAATTTTATTTATTAGAAAATCTGATTCATGAAATTTTTTTATTCCAGTAAAAAATCTGATCTGATATAAATCACTGGAGCTTCTCATCTCCCATCAAATTTTCTTTGTAATACCAAAATAAAAATTTCAACTGCTTATTTTCAAATAAAATTGCAGTCAAAGTGATCTCAACAATACGAAATCGTATAAAATTTTCCAAGTGATAATGAAAGAATCCATGTAAATACCTACATCAGATGAATCTATCCGAGAAGCAATCAGCGGAGAGCAGAAAAAAAGCTGTTTAAAGGGACTTTAAAATTGAGATATTAGCAGAATAATAATAAAATTTTAGCAGGAAAACGAAGATATTAGCGGAATAATTATAAAATATTGGTAGGAAAATGAAGATATTAGCGGAATAGTAATAAAATATTAACCGGAAAACGAAGATATAAACGGAATGAGAATAAAATATTTACAGTAAAACGAAAATATTAGCGGAATAATAATAAAATATAGGAAAATGAAGATATTAGTAGAAAAATAATAAAATAATAGCATGAAAATGAAGATATTAGTAGAATAATAATAAAATATTAGCAGGATAACGAAGATATTAGCAGTATTACGCTCATCAGGTTCAGCAGAAATACGATCCCTGGTTTCACATGAAGACAGCACTTACAGGCCGTGTGAGTGGGGTCGAGCTCGCCAATGTGTTGGCAATAAAAATCTTTACAAAAAAACTACAGCAACGTCGGCATTTTAGGGGCTGCTGGCGCCAGTCGGCCTATGCTTCGTAGGCCTAGCTGCTTGGGGGGCATTCAGATTTTCTCGCTTCGGGATTTTTTCCATCTGTGCATTTTTTTGGGATATGTGTACGCGCTTAACCATTTGTGTAAAAATTTTATGGAATTGAAATCAGAATAAAATATTAATAGGAAAAATGTGATTTTAGGTCATTTCTAAAAAGGCTCCCGTATTTCTCGAGCTAATTATACTAAATTTTTCCACTTTTTCTTTACCCTTTTCCTTATTTTACTTGGTATAGGGCCTATTCAACTTTTTTCAATCGGGATTTTAACAAGACTCTTTTTAAATTGTCTTCGTGCTGGTAAGTTCTATATCGATTGCTCTGTTAAAGTTATTTTATTTTCGTTTTTTTTCTTAGCAGGGCTTCATTGTAGAATTTTTTGCCCGTAAGTTCCAAGCACGAACCCTTGGTCTACTGTCTATTTCTGGGCGTTGTGGGAGACAGACGGGGACGCGTGGCAACCTGAGCCGACACTGTCAACTCCGCCTGTCATTTACCCGGCCTTAGTGAATGTGAGAGAATGTTCAGTCTTCTACAGATATCTACAAATGATACAAAATTCAGATATCTACAAATGATACAAAACTCAGATATCTACAGATGATGCAGAATTTATCATTAAGGCATTTTTTATTCAATGTTTATTTTCGATATCACGAGTGTCCCAAAGAAACTTGCTAATAATATGATTGTTCAGAAGATATTGGAAAGAATTCGGAAGATCTCCTTAACTAATAGTATTTAGTTAGCGAAATTCAACATATAATATTATTTTTGGTATATCTTCAAAATTTAGATTGTTGCATGCATATGTTCGAATTAGATTGCGGAAGGACCAAAATATTTTATTCTATTCATATTCAAACTTAGTATAAAAAAACTAATTCGCTGTTTCTCGTAATCATGTGATCAATTGAAAAACTTGCTGCGTTCAAATCATCGATTAATAGCTGGTTAGCCCGGCTTTGCAGTGAAAAGATAATTCCTGAAATTTTAAAATAAAGTTATTCAGAACTGAATCCCGTTAATATTAACCCAATATTTCTAAAATCAGCTATTGATGTTGAAACTTATTATTAAGCTAATTAATGAAGTAATCGTGAAACTTTTACCGAAAAATGTACACTTTTCAAATCAAAATTCATTCGATAGTATTTCACTCTTTCGAGTAAAACACCATACTAAATCATGTTCTAAAATATCATGTTTCACTCTATCGCTCACCTCTATTTCCAATGACTCGTTGTTCCGTCACTAATATACACGCCTATGTGTTACCTTTATATATATTTTAAACGCAATTTTTAAAGCACACACATACAATCGAAATAAAAGAAAAGAAAAAAAACTATATACATACTATATACAAGAGAAAAAAAAAAGAAAAAATGTAACTCAGTACTCACTGCAGTGAGTGACAGAGAGCGCATTTTCTCGTCGACGAAAACGTGGTCACGGACGGAACGGACGAACAGACAGACAGACGGACGGACATGACGAGCACAATAGCGCTTTTTTCCATAAATCAGAAAATGCGCTAAAAAGCGAGGCATGGCGAACCCAGACTCAATTCCCTCAAAAGCAATTTGTTTATGTTGATATTCACGGTACTTGGAGCTGTCGACGACATGATTCGCCATGAAGCAATTACGGAACATGTCATTATCTGCCTGAATAGCTAATGCAATAAATGGAAATTGATATACGCTCGAGCCAGCATACCAGCATGATCAAAAGCAACCACGTTTCTATTTAAATTAACATGGAAATCATCGTCGATAGTAACATCGAATAAATTTTCCGAACATTTCTTTGAAGTGCGCGTGCATGTCTTAGAAATTCCTAATTCGTTATTAAAATATCGGACGCGGTTATGATTTAGACGGGAACTTTTTCATGGTTCAGACTCTTTCCAATTTCTTTCTTCTCGAGCGTATAATTGATGAATCTTTCCAATTTTCGTTTTAATGAGTTTGGAATAACTTATTACAGATGTCACCGGAATTATTATTCTGCATTTCTTTCTAGGACGGATGATCAAATTCGAAATCGATCAATTAATCTCAGCAATTAATCTCATTTTTCTTAGTCTTAATAATAATTAAATTAATTTCCCCACCCAAGGAAGTGATTTATAAAATTTCCCCTTAGCTAAAGCAGTAATTGAAAAATTTCTCACCAGCACCTGAGGTAACTAGAATTTATTTCTCCCGAGTTTAGACGATAATGAAGTTAAATTTTTCCAAGCGCAGACCGCACTTGCGTTGAATTTTTCATCGATTCCGAAATTCAATATAATTTATTCACTATATTTAATTATCCATCATATGGAGTTAAAATCATTTATTTGATTGGTTTCGCGAGAGTAATTGAGTTTTGTTGAAAATTTGAATTTCCGAGAAGGCCCAAACGTCTTTTGCTGTATTGACCATTCTGATGTTACAGCATTGTTTCGCCGTAATGCTATAATTGCATTGAAAGTTTTTTCGGTCATATTCATGTTCTTAGGGGGACTTCAAGGAATTATGAAAAAAAGTTTAGCATGGTATTGAATGGAGTTTTGGCGAAGCTTTATACTGCACTTGTTCTGGAATAAATTTATTTAGAAGAATAGTATTGCGCTTTTGGCACAACTAGAAAGTCGTAGATAGAAAAAGATTTCGAGAAATAAAATTTTTTCCATTTTACTCCATCTCGCAGTGCATTCTAGGGTGGATACAAAATTTCTAAAACTTAGTTTTAGTGAATTTCAGCATTATATAAAACAGTACATGTATAGAGATCTTCATTATTAACGTTGGTATTGATCTGTAATTTTACCGCCCACTGACATTCTAATGCACTAGTGATATTATGAAACCTAGTTCATGAAAATTACATCACTAGAAAATTGCAGCTATTGTTGTGGCTAGCTGTCATGAATGCTAGGATTATACTAGAATTTTACAGAAAACAAAAATTATAACTGCCAAGAATTTATAGAATTTCACTGGCATCACAGTGCAAGTCATGGTCAGTCAGGCAGAGGAGCCTGTGGCCAGCTTGACGTTTTCAAGGCCCTTCAGCGATTAGATAGCCACCCTTTGTCCGGCCACCAGGCCTTTATCCGGCCACCAGGCCTTCATCCGGCCATCAGGCCCTCAGCAGCTTATGTGTCAAGTACTGAGGGCGCTGAGGTGACTGCTACTTCCGTTATGGCTCATAACAGACCAGTGGGTTGATTTTACCAGGACTTTTGGTGCCAAAAACAGACTAGACGAAGCTATGCAGGAGCATATGTTCAGTCTTAAAATGCCTAGCAAATTACGGACCAGGCAATAAGTCCAGCAGCTACAGTATCTCAATCAATCGTCAGTTATGGAAAGATCAGGTTCCAAAGGCCGGATCCCTTGTGAATCAAGTCACGAAAAATTCAAGAATCGGCAACAGGCCATGTTATTCTATTCTATTCTATTCTATTCTATTCTATTCTATTCTATTCTATTCTATTCTATTCTATTCTATTCTATTCTATTCTATTCTATAACATTAGAAGCCTCCTAGTGACCTCATAAGTTGATTTAAAGTACAATTTCAACTACCATACCTTTATATATCTTTATTATAAACGGGGTTTTTCACTTACAGCAGCTGATTGTTCCTAACCACTGATTAAGCAACCAAATTGATTATTGCGCACTGATTAAGCAGTAGCAGTAATTATTGCGCACAAATTAAGCAGCCATTTTAATTATGGTGCTCTGATTAGGCCACGGCATTAAGTATTACGCTCTGATTAAGCAGACGCCTTAATTTTGGCGCTCTGATTAAGGAGTTGCAATAATTATAGCGCTCCGATTAAGTAGCAGCATTAATATAGCGCTCTGATTATGCCGCCAAATTAATTATGACGCTCTGATTAAGCATACAAATTAATTATGACGCTCTGATTAAGCAGCCAAATTAATTATGACGCTCTGATTAAGCAGCCACATTAATTATGGCACACATTTCAGCGCAGCAGTAATTGGTTGCACTGAAAACGGCTATCATTCTTGACAGCAAGGTCCTCGTTGAACAGTCCAATTAGTCATAATATATTTTCCCAGCTAAATATGTTCCTCACAACTGCTGCTTGAAAAAATATAACTCTTAAATCTTTATTAAAGCACAGAGATATCCAGAGAATAGCCAATAGAAGAACGTTTTGAATTTATTACTTGTACTTGGATTTGAATTACCTTCAAATAACTTTTATTTTAACGACATCTTATGTATTGAAATTATTTTCTAGAATAATTTTTTAAGCGACGGAGGCTTGTTAAAAGCATATTCAACCCATGAAACTCATTACTTTAGCCACACGTAAAGATTGCATAATTTTTATGGGGCATATCAAGAAACCTGTTTTAAATCATCGCTATACAAGGAAATATAATTTTTTTATTTTAAACATAATGCCAAACAATATTTTTTATTTATATTTTTTTTGCGGATAACACGTTTTTACTACGCCTGAATCATATAAATAAATATTTTTATATAATATATTTTGTACATGTTATATATAGTACTCGTATTTATAAACATCAATATTTTCTATAACAACGAAGTGTCTGTTGTTTTCGGTACCCTGATAATATAACCTCGCAGTAACGGCGTCAGAATTGCACATTCTCGTACATAATTCGTGTCTTTGAAGACGTGGTCTCAATTACAAGAACAACATCACGGTCTTGTCTTCAATAAAAGACCTCACACTGGGTCCTTCAATAGCCCAGCTCAACGATCTCAACCAAGTGCAGTAAGAAGATAAGTGTATTAAGTGGTGTGAGAAAGCAACTCCACCGTCTCGCCCTGAATTGGCTAGCGTACGATAACTTGAGCATGACGCATGAGGTGGCGTGCGGTTTGGGATTCGTGTGAACACACCACAGGTCCTTGATACTACAATGCGAAAATCAAGGTAAAAGTGTAATTTTAAATGTGGAATGATATGACTTAACATCATGCAACTGCAAGAATTGGAGAAATAGAAGAAATTCTTCAATGATGACCCATGGAAAGTTAAAAACATGCTAGTTCAAAACATTATTGAGGCCAATAGCGTCGTTCAGCCGTGACGGTCATCTGGGTCAAAGGCAATAGTTCCTTCATCTAAGAATACGTTACTATTTCCGTATAGTTTTGAATTCAGAAAAAAAATGATTCGCTTCCGACTGTTCTCATTATGACTTATCACTGGAGATGTCTCAAATTATATACTTTTTGAAACTGAGAATCTCAAAAGCTCCTGGAAATGATGCAGTTACGCTGGAACATGAAATTAGTAACACTTTAGTTGAGGCTGTTGCACATTTTCAGTTTGTAACAGAAAATTGTATAATTGTTATATTCTTCTGCTTTAATTATATTAATTATAACAGAAGAGTACTCATTTCAAGAATTGATAGCTCTCGAATAAGTTAGACTGCACACAAGCTTCTCCACCCTGCCTTCACCACACTTTGCGATGTGCTTTACGAGTCCCAAAGGCATAATTCGCATGCATGCGCCAGGCTCTGCAAATTATCAACTATGCGCAGGAGCATGACAACGACAATGCGACGTGACGGCATCCGTAAACACGACGCCAAGCCCGTAAACTTGAGCTTAGTTTAACTTGGGGCGAGCACGCTCAATTGGGGGAATATAGAGCGGCATTTGAGTGACATACACAAGAGGAATAATCTTTCATTATCATACAGCCGGATAACAGGTTGAATGATGAATAGCTAGAATTATTGTTTAAAATAATATTAAAGATAATAACGCATTTTAATAATATGTTTAAAATGATATTCTTAACTTAGAATCCACATAGGGTGAGGAGAGGTAACCAAACTCGAGGGTAAGGATGTGCAGCAGCTGCAGCTGCAGTTAATGTTTTCAAGTAACAGGTGCAATAAAGAATGCTTGCTATTAAAAAATAACAGCAGCGGGAGTAGCAGCAGTGTGCGTGCTGTTAATAACTGCCAGCAACAGAGTGCTTACTGTTAATAACTGCCAGCAACAGAGTGCTTACTGTTAATAACTGCCAGCAACAGAGTGCTTGCTGTTAATAGCTGCCAGCAGCAGAGTGCTTACTGTTAATAACTGCCAGCAACAGAGTGCTTGCTGTTAATAGCTGCCAGCAGCAGAGTGCTTACTGTTAATAACTGCCAGTAATCGCTGGCATAGTTGGGCTTGCGCCCTCGCTTCGCCATCCGCTTTGACTGACGCGCCTGGGATTATTTATGGTTTGATTGAATGCTAAAGTTCTCTTGACTTTATCAGAACTCTGCCTGAACTCTGCCGAAATTCTGAGCAAATTCTACTCGAACTCTGTCAGAAGTCGGTAAGAACTCTGCCAAAACTCTGCCAAAACTCTGCCAGAACTCTGCCAGGACTCTGCCAGAACTCTGCCAAAACACTGCCAAAATTCTGCCAGAACTCTGCCAGAGCTCTGCTATAACTCTGCCAAAACTCTGTCATAACTCTGCCAAAATTCTGCCATAACTCTGCCAAAACTCTGCCAGAACTCTGCTCGAACTCTGCCAGAACTCTGCCAGAACCCTGTCAGAACTCTGCCTGAACTCTGCCAAAACTCTGCCAGAACACTGTCATAACTCTGCCAGAACTCTGCCAGAGCTCTGCTATAACTCTGCCAGAACTCTGCCAAAATTCTGCCAGAACTCTGCCAAAACTCTGCCAAAAAACTCTGCCAAACCTCTGCCTGAACTCTGCCAAAACTCTGCCAGAGAAATTATTGCCAAAATGGGTCAAGAAACATGTAATAATTCGCTCAAAAAGCTGTAAGACCTTTTTAAGAATTTTGAAATAACTCGGCGTGCAATTGTAACAATACTTTTTAAAAACAATGCCATAACGTAATTACATTTTCCTATTACTCATCCAAAACTCTGATAGTTCTGCAAGAGCTTTGTCAAATATCGCTGGTGAAATTTTAAGTCGCCGATATCATCATTTTCGTACAGTTGAGCTACAGTTTCAGTAATGTACATTCCAAAAAAGTTAATTTTATTTGAAACTCATTTCGCTTACTTAGATGAGTCGCGAAGGTCCTAATTTTTGTGAGTGCCTACTCTGTTCTCACTCTGTGTGCTGGAGAACCGACTTTGCCTGAGATTGAGAACCTTGTCTGCCTGAGAGTGAGAACCTTCTCTGCATGAGAGTGAGAACCTAGTCTGCCTGTGAGTGAGAACCTTCTTTGACTGAGAGTGAGAACCTTCTCTGCCTGAGAGTGAGAACTTTCTCTGCCTGAGAGTGAGAACCTTCTCTGCCTGAGAATGAGAACCTACTCTGGCTGAGAGTGAGAACCTTCTCTGCCTGAGAGTGAGAACCTTGTCTGCCTGAGAGTGAGAACCTTCTCTGCATGAGAGTGAGAACCTAGTCTGCCTGTGAGTGAGAACCTACTCTGCCTGAGAGTGAGAACCTACTCTGCCTGAGAGTGAGAACCTTCTCTGCCTGAGATTCTAGACGAGTTATAATAAGCGTGCAGGCAATGCTGTCGCTGGCGGGCGCTGCTGCAGTGACGACGTGAGTACATATTGCGCGCCTTAACTTAACTTAATAATTTGATTTATATTATAAGAAATGGTAATTATATAATGATATAATTAAGTATGAATAGCGTGAATGATACCCACTAATTGGAATAGTATTATAATACAAGTAGATATGAATAGCCTGAAGAATATATATGAATAGCATCAATTAGGAATAAAAGTTAAGTGATGTTATTATTATTTCATTATCTCATTCACGCTATTCATTATATTATAATGAATTGTGTGATTAAGACTCAATAATTAAGAATAATGCTTATATATACTCAAATTTCTAATATTCATGGTTTTTCATCATTTTATTTACTTACTGCCATGATAATTAGTCAATGGAGGGTAAACTAATTAATATATTTGTACAGAAATTATATCGAAGAAAAGACTAATTTGGCTTCTGAAATTAAACTTTGTATCTTATTATGAGTTTTTCTGATTTTAACTAAGCTCTATCTTTGATTGGGCATTATCTTAATTGAGAGTATCCTAATTATTCTCTATCTTATACTATGCGCTACTTTTAGTTATGGTTTTTCATAATTAAGCTCTATATTTAGTTAGAGCATCTATCTCTCTATCTTTAACTATGCATTATCTGAATTAGAGTTTCATTTTATTGAGCTCCATCTTTACTCGGGCTCGTAAAAGTATTCCCTTTAGACAAACTACAGCTCATTATTATTCATTATTGCATGGCTTTAAGTTTTTCACGCATCATAAGAAAACATATAAAAAATGAGTAAATTTTTGGTTAAACGTTTAAAAAAATACAGATTAGAATTTCCTTTAATTTTCAAAGTAAGTGAAAAACATGTTCGAATGTCTTTAGCTCATGGAACACACTATATATCGGTTAACGAGTATATAGACAAAAGATAATGAAAAGTATTTGATCATAAATAGATATGGCTTATTTGAGTTAGCTCTTATATTGTCTACCTATATAGGTACAGTTATTCGGGCATTTATAGGCACAGCTTATATGAGAGATCACGTATATAGACCACGTATAAGGATAAGTATTCGAGCATATATGGCACAGCTTATATGAGAGATCACGTATATGGACCACGTATAAGGATAAGTATTCGAGCATATATGGCACAGCTTATATGAGAGATCACGTATATGGACCACGTATAAGGAATGGCACAGCTTATATGAGAGATCACGTATGTGGGCCACGTATAAGGATAAGTATTCGAGCATATATGGCACAGCTTATATGAGAGATCACGTATATGGACCACGTATAAGGATAAGCATTCGAGCATATATAGATATAGGCACAGCATATATGAGAGATCACGTATGTGGACCACGTATATGGATAAGTATTCGAGCATATATAGATATAGGCACAGCTTATATGAGAGATCACGTATGTGGGCCACGTATAAGGATAAGTATTCGAGCATATATATAACCATGACTATCTCTGTCAAGAACAAGGGTTGGCTGCCAAACAGCTGATGTCGAGACGCCGTGTTTTGTAACTTGTCAACTTGCCAAGCCGGCGCTCGTGTCACTTGTCCTGCAGCTATTTACCTCATGTTTCCTTTTAAAAATTATATTTTTACATAATAATTCTTACGCGCACGTAAACTTATATTTTTTTCTGATAATTATAGTAAGTTATATTTTTAGCGCATTTTTTCATTTATGGAAAAAATGCTCTATTGTGCTCGCCATGTCCGTCTGTCCGTCTGTCCGTCCGTCCGTCCGCCTGTCCGTCCGTGACTTCATGTTTTCGTCGACGAGAAAATGCGCTCTCTGTCACTCACTGCAGTGAGTACTGAGTTATATTTTTTCTATAATCGTATGCAACATATCTTGGAAACTCTTGCTCCTCCTATGTCACTATGTATATATTCAGTATATTTTTTACATTTACGTGCATTGTTTTTCAAATGCCTGTTGTATATACCGAAATATTCCCGTTGGGTTAAATTTCTACCCGTTTTTATCCATACGACGAATCCCGAATTCCGGCAATGGAATGCAGGATTTTACGTTAATTAAATTTTTTAAATTCTTCTACCCTCGAAATCCAAAATTTCCTGCCATTTTTCGCAGATCACAAAGCCGCTGCGGAACCCTGTACATTTCTAGACATAATTATGCCCTTAAGTGTATTTAGAAAAGCTCTAGTAATAAATTCTGTGAGTGAATTAGCGGCTGAAGCAATATCCGAATTGACCTAGAACGTTCTACTACGTTCTTCCGTTCTACGTTTCCGAATTGACCTAGAACGGAAAAATAAATTCTCTTCTTAGCAGAAGATCAGTTCTTTTTTAAACTAACATATATGATATATATCTACATTATTACATATATTCCAATGCTGGTTGGTTATCGCTGCGTAACCAAGGCAATTATATAGTTATTTTATCATGAACTAGTACCGGAAGTATTTTACTTATTAACCGCAAAAATCTTTAATTCAATCAACTACATAATCATTCATGCACTCAATAATAAAGCTTGATTCCATGTAAAATAATTATATAGGCAACCATATATATTAAACCAATAATTTATCTGCCTGACCGAGTTCAACGATAGATCTCAGTAAAGCATATTCGTGATTGCCTCAATTTGATTCAACAATTTTTTTAATCGGTTTTGCCAATTTATTTATACAGATGAATTAAAATTATTTAATTGAAGTGAAAAAAATTTGAGTTCTCTGTCAAACTTCATGTAAAGTTCCCGCTCTCCAGTAAATTAAAAAATCTGAAAAAAGTTTCCCGTATGCATTCGTCATTTTCATGAAATAGCATTTCTAATTCTTTAGAATTTTCTTTTGCTGTGAGTGAACTCACCTCCCAATTTAGAGCTCGGCCGAGCAGGCTCGAAAGAACTTGAAATTGAAGCGTCTAGACAAACATAAATAGCTTGGTTGTTGATTTATTAGTGTTGGTGATCACGTAGACAAATTGCTTCTCTGTCGCCTAATGAGGTAAATTTATTCAAGAGTAATCATGAAGTCGGTGAATAGAAATTTAAAATATACCTATTTCACGTAGGAAAATTTAAAATTTATTAATGACTTACAATTGGCTAAAAAATGTTACAAATTGACTATTTAAAAAAAAGCAGCAGAAATTTATTTACGAACGATAATGGATGCTTTTGGTTTTCAGTCTTTCTCAGTAGACACGCCCAAAATTTGAAAAATCTCACCAAGCAAACTTTCACCGGAAATTCCACTGAGCCTCGAACTTTTCCAAGATCGTGACCTGCAGGAAACTCGACCCGCGAGAGAGCAGGGACAGAGTTTTTTTTACCCTTGCGGGTAATTCCTAATTCCTAACTCTTGTGGGTAATTAAGGGAGTTTGCGGGCTTGAAAAATGGCTCACCAGCACGCATTTTTGCAAGAAAACTCAAGACCTGTCCCGACAATGCACTAAATTTTCATTACGAAGGTCAGATGCGCTAATTTTTGCACAAAAAGAGCGTATTAATCAGAAAAATCAGTGAGCGGACGTAGCCCTGATATAAGCCCTATTACCGGGCCAAACTGAGTCAGGATGACACACAAAAGGACAAAATTGGATCGCCATTTGGTCAAAGTGTCACTCAATTTCTGAGCATACACGACTCTGCATATTTGACTTGCGTTTACTTGGTTTCCTTTAGCTTATCCAAATAATGTTATATCAAGCTCATTTTCAAGGAATTGAAGCCTTGGCACGATAAAAACGTTTATATGTATTTCCTTACAAGTTCATATAATACTAGCATCGAAAATATTAAAAGTACAAGAGTGATTGGTGTCATAGTGAATTCACGGTGAGGGAAGGCATGTGCCTATTGTTTTTCCTGCAAATTAAATTTCATGTTTCCCTAATTCCGGATTTAATTAACCTGTTACGTGATCTCGCTCCTCACTTAATCGTTAGACATGCTTTATTTAGTGAGCTTATTGGTTCTGTTTACGTATGTGATCATCATGAGTCTGCAAATTCAGTGGAGCTTTATGGCCGGGTTCTCACCGTACTGCCGGGCATATACTGTATTAGTCACGGTCCAGTCCAATATCATTTTATTATTTAATCTATTTCCGTAGAAGCATTCACACTATTGGCATGGCAGGTGCCTTGCACGGCTGGTGTTACTGCATACATTCACGCAATAAGAAATACATTAAATAATATTAATATTATTTAATATTATTATTATTATTCAGTAACTTGGGGCTTAGAGAGCAGACGGTATATATTTGTTTTATTATTGAAGTTTTTCGCTTATTGCCTTTATTAATCCTTTTCGTCATAATTTAAATGATTGACCGTTCATTCAGTGTTAATTTTTATGGCTCAGGCCGGCTTTTTTTAATAATATTGTTTTGACCTAATTATATATTTAGTCATTGTTGAATCGACTCATTCCCTGATCATAGAAAGAAAATTCATTCTTAGTTAGCAAATGAGGTCGAAACAACGTTCATTTCGACAACGTTCATTTCGTTTCGATTATATTGTTTCAACGAAAAAAACACTCAATTCAATGTTGATTTAACGTCAGATGCCTGGTCGTTTGTCATCATGCAATGGTAAAATACACAGGATGTTTGAGCTTCAATCACGCTCTTCCAAAATCCCATTGGTATTTTATATCTCTTATAATAACGCGTCCGAGTCGAACGTAGACTCTGTTGAAATCGGAGGAGACTCTTCTGAAAGACGAACTAGACGCTGTCGAAAGTCGGAGTAGACTCTGTTGTAAGATGAAGTAAACTCTGACGAAAGTCTGAGTAGACTCTGTTATAAGACGGAGTAAACTGACGAAAGTCGGAATAGACTCGTTATAAGACGGAGTGAACTCTGACGAAAGTCGGAGTAAACTCGTTATAAGACGGAGTGAACTCTGACGAAAGTCGGAGTAGACTCTGTTGTAAGACGGAGTAAACTCGGTCAAAAGCCGGAGTAGACTCTAAAGTCTGAGTAGAAACGGCTGGTCGAGTAATGCAAGCAAAGTTGTGAGACAATTTGCTAAATAATTCATCACATTTTGCTGAGCAAGTTTACACTCAGGAGAATGAATGAGTAATATAGTCCAAATATCAACGCACTTTAATTCTGTATTTAGCACTCATACGCCCGGCAAAACTGGGTCCGGATGACAATATTACAATGGCAAAAATCCGTTGTTATTTGGACAGAGCTTCACTCATTTCTCTGGGTGTAGTTTGTGTCCCAAATTGCTCCAAATGTGTTGTAATTTTGAAAACAAAAATCAAATTATTCTTTGTTTATTTAATTTTAAGTTGATTGGCGAGTGCAAGCTTCTGAAAATATCTAAATTGGGTAGAATATTTAAAGTACAATTCCACTATTAATATCACTATCATTGTAATTAAAAATCTTTCTTTGCAAAGATAGAAAAATACGATATTTATATTTTTTTCTGATTTTCTGGGTTTTTAGAATAGAATTAGAATAGGATATCTAGGGTACGTATAATTTTGCCATCAACCATCTTACTATATGAAGGATTTTCGTGCAAGAGTTGCTTACTCCAGAAGGATTTATGAGGCTTCCTAACCCGTTGAATTTAATATCCATCACCGTGTAGCGTATAATATTGCGTTGCTACAATATCTGTTCATCAACTTAAGTAATATTTTATAACTTTTATTTGCAGCCTGCATTTTAATTAGTCAATAACTCATCATAAATAAGCGCTTGGAAAACTTTCCTTGCTCTTATACTAAAACATTGTAGATAAACAATATTATAACCATTGTTTTTTATTCGCTTATTCGTCATGAATAAACATTCGTGAAAATATTGCTTGTCTTTTCCTCACTCAACGTGAGTAAATTCTGAAAAAAATATAACTCAGTACCCACTGCAGTGAGCGACAGAGAGCGCATTTTCTCGTCGACGAAAACTTGAGGTCACGGACGGACGGACAGACGGACGGACAGACGGACGGACGGGCGGACAGACAGACAGACAGACAGACGGACATGGCGAGCACAATAGTGCATTTTTTCCATAAATGAGAAAATGCGCTAAAAAGACGAATTTCCAAATTTCATGATTTATTCGTCATGAATAACAGCTCACAGTTAAAGAATTGAGCGAGGGATTTTCAAATAGCAGTACAATTTTTGCACATGTATTGGTCACCCTGAGCCTGTTAAAAAGATAAATTAGTTCTATTAGTGCTATTAGATATTTATCTATTAGATAAATTAGTTCTATATTAGATAACCAGTGAAAATTCACAGGCGCGTCAGCTTCTGATTTGGATTACCAGAAGCTGGGGGCGACTCTAAATTTTGTTAGGGTAAATTAGTTCTATATTTGGACAATGTATCCCATTCATTTCTGTGTGTGCAGAGAACAGCCACAGGATTATCGAAGCCCGCAGGTTTTATCGCGTCCTGCGCTGCGTCTGCGGACGACGTGGGCTGACGTGCGCCGGATCTGCATGGTCGTCCGCAGTGCAGTTGCCGGCGCGGATAAAATCGCGGAAGTGCAATCCGCAGTGCGTGTAAAAATTCGTGTTTCTTCTCGGCTAGTATTGAGATTTTTACATCGATTTTGGTACAGACAATAACAATTGCTGTGTTCCTTGCTGTTATTTTTCTGTGGTGGATGAATGTTGAGTAAAACGATTCTCAGATATTTACGATGGGACAGAAGCAATGGTTTGGTACTCAAAATATGTAACAAGTTTAGATTTATGATACTTATTTTTTTAAATAAAGTGAAAAATATAAGGTGAGTATTGCGTAATAGAAGTATCTACCGTATATTAACTATTTTAACTTATTTACGTTCAAGTAAAGAATTCGAGATTTTTTAATTATAAATTTTCTCCTTGCATTGCAGTAAATGTCATCGTTTAAATTTTGAGAACTTCTCATTATTTTCTTTCAAATTTGACCGTTTTTTTTAATAAATATTTTCCTTTTCTTTCACTATGAGGAAATGTTTTCAGGATATGAGCATCAGCCAGCACGCCCTCATGTCTTGCGTATTACTGAGTAGCACGTAGTACACGTGAGCGAGTGTCGCGTATTACTGAGTAGCACGTATTACACGACAGCTGTAGAACACATACACGTGTGTCAAGTATTATACACAGTATTTGTTTTAAGATGGACATTTTGAAGTATAAACCCATTTATTAATTTTTCTTGTTCGATTGTAATTTTTCATTCCTAAGAGTTTTTGCATTGCTGTCTTCATATTTCACAGATTCTTTTCTTTAAGAACTTGTAGACTTACACGTGCTGATTTATTTTACTTATACTAAATTTTTACAATTTACGATTTTGAAATTCTGCTAGAAACGTTGGTTTCAAGTTTGATATTTGAAAAGTTCACTCCTAAAGCTCGGAGCTTATCCGATCTTTCCTCCAAAATTGAATCTTTCAAGGCCGACTCTTTTTCAGCCAGGATTCCTAGACGCGAGGTATCCCTGAGGCTGATTCTCCGATACAGAAAAATCCTTAACCGAATAAACTTATATATTTTAAAAAGAAAAAATTTTACTGAATTGCTGCACCAGAATCGCCTGTGGCTGAGATGAATATCTTCAATCATGTCCTCTGGCGCACCACGATATGACTTTTTCTGAATAATGATTCATGTCTGCAAAAATGAGAGAATATGTTTTTGTGGGAAATTCTCTATGTTAAAGTCAATAATTTTTCCCATATCAAATTTTGCTTGTTGTTTGGCCCTGGAAAAAAAGTAGTTTTTTTGGTATCTGTCTTTTTTTTTTTTGTTCAAGGTACATTTTTTTGGTTCAAGGTTTATTTTTCATAAACGGTTGTTCAATTATTTTATGTTGTCAGTTCAACTTATTATGAAATTTACAGTGAAACTTCATTGTTTATTGAATTTATGGAACGCTCGCTGCAATAAAGAATTGACGAAAATTCGAACTCTGCACGGTTCACACGATTGTGCCCAGATACTAATTAAACAATGTTTGAATTGCTAAATCTGTCTTTAAATAAATGACGTCTTGACTTTTGAAATGAAGCGGTTGGTAAAATACGCAACCGAGAAACAACAAAAGTGCTATACAACATATTTCATTTTTCTGTTATAGCAAACATTGCAAATTAAACTTATTAAATGGCGATACTGTAAAAATTAAATCGGAATTTTTACATAAACGGGTAATGATAGAACATCGAAATAAGGCTTTAGGAATAAGTCTTATCTCGCCATATCCTCTGTATAGAATCCACTGGAATTTAAAAGTAAAAGAGATTTGGACGACAATAACATAATAATATACTTATAATAATAAAATAGCGGCGTCTTCTTTAGCGTTTGCGCCATGTTTGGATTGTCGCCAATACTACAAATAACAGAATTTGTACAGCTCGCTGGCTCTCGAACCCACAACTCACCGCTACAAACTCTATGTTTTTCATTCACTCGGCCGGCTTGGCCGAGCCTGTTTAAAAAACACAATATCGAAGAAATTCTCATAGTATTGGCTAAACTTTAACAAATTCACATAATTCTCTCAACATCAGACATGTTGTCTTGCTAATAACTTACCGGACTCAAAAGTTTGTATAAAATTTTCAAAGTTCTACATGACGGAAACTTCCGCCCGTATCGTAACAACTACACAGATTATAAGATAAACAAAACTGGATTTTAAATATTGAAATAAAATGTGCGGTACGAGTATATAAATACATATAATAGATAATGCAGGTAACATATTTTAATAACATGAACAATACATAGTTTGAGTTTATAAATGATTTCAAAAGATTTTTATAATTTCTCAATTTAAAAAAACGTTGCGTGCCAACATTGATGACGCACGTATAAAGGAATCATGTGTGTCTGCATGGATAATTCATCTCTAAATGATTGATGCATCTATGCATGATTGATGCATCTATGCATGATTGATGCATCTATGCATGATTGATGCATCTCTGCATGATTGATGCATCTATGCTATCTATGCATGATTGATGCATCTATGCATGATTGATGTATCTATGCATGATTTATGTATCTATGCATGATTGATGCATCTATGCATGATTGATGCATCTATGCATGATTGATGCATCTATGCATGCTTGATGCATCTATGCATGATTGATGCATCTATGCATGATTGATGCATCTATGCATGCTGCCGGGATTCCACGTTAGCATGTGTGGGATTTTTTTGCCTGGTTACAATGCATGATATATTTAAGAAATTTGATATTTCTTAACGCAATTAGACTCCTGCAGAGGGATTACTTTTGCCGATTACTTCTGTAGAAATTCTTTCATAAGGGTGAACTCGTCTCGGGAATTTTTTTCAATCTTTAGCGCCGTTTCATTGTTAGTTCCAAGTCTCCGTTAAAGTACAGAGAACCCATAATATTCTATGACAGAATTATGGAATTGAAAAAGTTTTCAATTTTATTATTGATGAACCGCTAGAAAAAGATTATTTTTGACAGAAATTCGTGCAAATTATTCACGCGAAATTTAAAACAATTTAGCAAACTTTCTTCAAACTTACTAAGACAACTCATGTTCGTATATCAATATAAGTTATAGCATAACTCTTGTTACTGTACATCTGAGACGAGTACTCGATTTATTTTTTATAATCTATTACATTTGCATTTTCTAGTGCACCTGCAAAAGTTACGCTAGTCGCTGTGTGATCTAACAACTTTTGTAAAGTTTCTTTCTGAGGAAATAGTTTTACTCAACACTCAAAGTACTGACTGTTGCAAAATAACACTGTAAACTCAATTGTTAATATAGAAGTTAAAATTTTATTTGAGCACAGGCTTTGCTGGATAATATGTGCATAAACCTGTAACAAAAATCAGTTCTGATGCTGAAATATATAAGTAAAAACTCCATTACTCTATTACAAATATACAAAATACGGACAGAATCCTTCCAAAACTAAAGCCTTTTTATATGCTTTCATCGCAATGCAGCCGTCGCACTCATGATTTTAATGATACTCAATCATTTGCAAATAAATCATTCCTGAATCATCGTCTGCAAATAAATAATTCCTGAATCATCGTCTGCTATAATAAATCATTCCTGAATCATCGTCTGCAAATAAATCATTCCTGAATCATTGTCTGCTAATAAATCATTCCTGAATCATCGTCTGCAAATAAATCATTCCTGAATCATCGTATGCATATAAATCATTCCCTTCAGCGCCTACTGAATCCATCGTCGTCTTAATTAATGAACCCACCGAATTTTTCGGAAATTTTGTAAACTGAATGTACTGAGACTCAAATTTATTTGAAAAATTTAGCCGTTCAACCATCCATGACGAAAAATTTTATGCTTGACATAGATTTACTTTCAATGATTCCAGCTCTTATCCCCCTACCGATCTAATTACATTATATATTATTTTATTACCTCATATTTCGTCTACAATTTTAACGCATTAACTGAAATATTCGCAATATTTCCTCAATTATAACACATTTCCTCCTCATATTTAATAAAAATATCTCATAAATACGATGAAATTCATATATCAATGATAATTCGCCAAAGACATGCAACAAAATCATTGAAATTACGGTAATGTTGCCACATTTATAACTTGCAGCGCCCAATTCGCATGTCCAGCTGATGGGTTTTTGAAAGAGACAGAGCGGCGCCGTGGACTTTTGGCAGCGTGGCGCGGCGCCAAGCTCGTGTCAGAGGAGTTTTGGCGCCAGGCTTATATGCGCATTTTTTTAAGTCAAACAAGAATGTCCTCATAAACATGTATTTTGATCATCAGTGTATATATGGGTATATTGTAAACTTTTTCTCTAAAGCGCTAATGTAAACAGATATAATAGATTCGCTTAGAATATAATCATACTTCTTAAACATGTTTTGGAAACTGTTTTTAGTGCATTTTCTCATTTACGAAAAAAATGCACTATTGTCCGTCCGTCTGTCTGTCCGTCCGTGACTTCATGTTTTCGTCGACGAGAGACTCTGTCACTCACTGCAGTGAGTACTGAGATATATTATTTGATCATCAGTGTATATGGGTATATTGTATACTAATTCTTTAGAGCGTTAATGTAAACCTGTGCATTGTGAAATTAAAAGCTCAACAAATCCGCAAAAATGTAAAAAAAATTTAAAAAAATGTTTCGGGGTTCAGCTTCGTCGTTAGTTCGAAAATTCGAGAATGCAGATACGACCAGTAGTTCGTACAGTAGAAATTCAGTTACATTACTACTTGTAAACGGGTTCATTATATACTGATTAGTTGTATACCGTTTCATCAAATATTGATTAATTGCATATCATTCATTGTGTGCGTATTAGATGTGCAAAGATACATTGCGCACCGATTCATTGCAACGTCACTAACCAAGCCGCGAGTTTGTCTTTTAACTAGTGAATTTTGCAAAAGATTCTCATTATATTGTAAAAAATGACTGGATGAATAAAATTTTGCTAGCATTTGACATTCTATGAATGCAAGTTATTCACCAAGGCTTTACATACGATTAAACTGTTGAACGTTAGTGTATATATATATTTTTTTGTTTAAATGAGCATTGAGGTTAAGAAGAAAATAAATATTTTAAAATCATTGCAAAATTCAAATATATTCTTTCCCGTTTCATTTTGGAATTAGCATTTCCACTGTAGCGTGATCGGTGATATGCTGATGTGTAATCCATTTTGCAATTCTAATTTGTTCGCTTCCTATCCTATTTACGAAATGAACTGGAAAATAAATGCGAAAAAGAACTTAATATAACAGTTGTTCAAAAGGTAAATGTATTTGCTAAATGAAAAAAGCAGTTGAAATTACAATATCATAACAGAATGATGCTTCTACAAGTAGAAAAATTACACTCAATTTTTTGGTGTTAAGTGTTCAGAATTTGCATTTATTGAAATCTGTTGATCGTAATCTGTATTTTTTATATCTATTGTTCGACCTGAATCTGTTGATATATATTGTTCATAATTTATTAATTTCCTGTAGCACGATAAGAAATATTCAATTTCAAGTTGACAATAATATTGTCACATCACTTTTACTAACTCATACGCAAAGATTCGAGGCAGAAAAGTTCGAGCTGCGGTCTCAGATGCTTTAGAAAATTACAAACTCTTTCTACGTCTACAAGCGCTTTTTTAAAACTCCTTTGAACAGGAAGTTGGTTGACGTGCTCCAAAACAAGACCTACAAATGAGACGCATTCGTTGCTGCTCTTCCGTGCCATAATTCTCTCAAATTGCGAGTTTTTCAGCCTCTTTTTACTTATTGAAGAACTCAACGGCGGTTCACGGGTGTCTTTTTGATGGCCGTCTATCGGCCAGCGCTGGAAAATTTCCATCAAGGCAAAGAAGTTCAGTGTAAATTTGGCTTGCATGGAATATATTTTTTAATGTTGGTTTACTTTGAACTTTGACTTAGAATTAGTCTTTGAAGAACGTTAGTATTGGAATTCATTTGAAGATTTTTCAAGGAATCCATTTGAAGATTTTTCAGAGACTCGCAATGTCAAATTAATGCGACGTATAGTCATTTTTTCACACCATGCAGAGTCGCTTTTCAGGCAACGCAGAGTCATTTTTTGCGCAATGCAGATCGATTTTTCATTTGAAGCGAATTTAATGCACGCTGAGTTAATCGAAACTCGCAATAATGTGTATTTTTCAGGCTGAGACGTCCTTGAGGAGCTCGGAACATAAGGTGCATTTAAGGTGATTGTCATACCCAAGGCAAATATGGCAGCGAGTAACAGGGGAGTATTTAACCCCGTATAACAGGTTACCAGGTAATGGTGGGCCCGGTATAACTGTATTTTCATACAGTATAATTTTATACTCTTATGCGCTCCCACAAGGTATAACGAAATTTTCATTCGAGGAAATTATATACCGTTATTCTCCCACACGATATAACGGTGTATTGGTCTAAGTTTATTAATTTTATTCATGATAAGGCAATTCTATTTCAATTTTCATTTAAAATTTGGAACTCAATGTTTAACTATTGTGCTTAATAGGGAACACATGATGTTTAAGTTGGTGATGTGGTGAGGTGCATGATGTGTGATGAAGCTACGTGGTGTGATGTGATGAATTTACGTATATGAAGTGATGAAGGAAGCGTGGTACGATGATGTACCTAGATGAATAAGTAATATGTGTAGCTGTGATGCAAGATGTTGTGATGTAGTCTCGCACTGTGATGAAGAAGCAGCGATGCGGGCACGTGTTATGATAGTGATGATGTAGTTATGAGTGATGATGAATCGTGGTGTGGTTACTCGTCTCGCTGTAGGGTAAGTGATGAGTGTTGCTGGGGATCTGGATGAAGTGTGATGCCAGTACTTGACGTGATGGATGAAGTGTGATGCCAGTACTTGATGTGATGGATGAAGTGTGATGCCAGTACTTGATGTGATGTAGGTGTGATGATAAGTACACTGAGGTGCAACCAGCCGTGCGCTGGTCAAGTGTAAACAAAAGGCTACTGAAATAACCCGCCGTTGTTGTCGTGACCGCCGCTACTCCACTTCATCCTCCGCTTTCCTTAACTTCGTTTTTTTAATTAGGAACGTGTTTTAAGGTTCAAATTTTAATTAGGAACGTGTTTTAAGGTTCAAATTTTAATTAGGAACGTGTTTTAAGGTTCAAAATTACTTAACATTTACACGCTTTCCCTAACTTAGTTTCTTTTTTAAATAAGGAACGTGTTTTTAGGTTCAAAATTTCTGAACATTTACCCGCTATCCTAAACTTCGTTTTTTTTAATTAAGAACGTGTTTTAAAGTTTAAAATTTCTTAACATTTACCTGTTTTCCTTAACTTCGTTTTTTTAACTAAGAACGTGCTTTAAAATTCAAATTCCTTAACATTTACCCACTTTCCTTAGCTCATTTTTTTTAATTATGAGCGTGTTTTAAAGTTTAAAATTTCTTAACGTTTACCCGCTTTCCTAAACTCAGTTCTTTTTAATTCTAAACGTGTTTTCAGGTTCAAAATGACTTAATATTTACCGCTTTCCTAAACTCCGTTTATTCCATTAAATTTGGAACGTGTTTTATGGTTCTAAATTCCTTAACATTTACACGCTTTCTTAAACCTGTTTTTTTACACTTAATAAAGTCTTGAAAAAATTGAAATTGAAATTGAAAAATTGAATCTTGAAAATAAAAATTTTAACATTCACCCTTTTCAATCTTAAAGGTTTATTTCAAAATTATGAACGCGCTTCATAGTTCATAGTTTGTTAATCAACTTTAAAATTTTTCCCACTTTGGTTAAGATGAAAACTACAGATGAATTCCATTCACGAATCATTCCTTTAATCATTAATCTTTAATTTCATAATCTTTAATTTCATTCACGAATCATTCCGTTAATCATTCCTTTTCTCTCTCTGCGACATTGTTTATGCGTATGCGTGATATACTTTTCTTTGAGCTATCAATTTTTATCACAGGACAAGTTTTGTTCCATAGAATTCATTATTGACTTTTCGCATGTAATTTTAGTGTCAATATTTATCTTCAAGAGTTATCATTTCTATTCATGATAATCATGACATACATGAATAAGCGTGCTTCGTTTGAGTGAATAAGTGAATTTTTTTCCTAAAAAAGATGTATATGGTCCCTATTTTGCGGGATCATCAGGACTCAATTTTTCCAGAAAAAGTTCGTATAAGTCTTACATGCAGAAAATGTGTCACAATTTTGACTCATTAATTTCTTTGAGTGCGCGTCCGTAAAACCATCACAAAGTTTGAACTTTGTGGGCCACCCTGGGGGGCATTTCCCGCTCTGTGTTCAAGTTAATTAAGCTGGAATCCGCGTACGCTTCTGGAATTTAATTTAGTTCGTTACTTGGTTTGTCTAGCATGGCATCAAAAATAGAGTAATTAAATGTTTGTAGAAATATAAATTTCAAAGCTGTTTTGAAATTTAAAATCTCGTGCTAACATACATGGAGACACATACATAGTTTGTAGTAATGTATATAGTACCATGTTTTAATTCATTGAGTTTGAAAAAGAAAAGAGCACTGCATTAAAAGTTTTCAGTGAATTGTTGTATTTTTAAATTTTTTCAAAATATATTTACTTCTTTCACATCTTCCTCCAGAAACCGGCGTTTCACTCCCAATTTTATAAGCCATTTTTACCGCGTTCCCTGTCAAATAAAAGCAGCATTTTTCATTCAAGAAAAATTTCTTCAAGAAAAATTTTTCATTCAAGTCCATTTCAATCCTCTGTCAAAACCAGCTATCCCATCCATATTATTCTAATTCAATCTCTTGAATATCACCGTCTTTCAGAAGGAAATTTATTTTCATCCACGATTTGGAAGCCATCTATTTATCATCTCCATTAATCAGCATCCAGCTCTTCTACATCCACACCTCAGCGCGAACCGCTCATGAACTGAGACAAATGAGCGATCATTTGTCCTAATATCGATGCACTTTTGCCTTTAAGTGGGTCATTTTGATCCAGTTTGGCTCGGCTGAAGTGCGTATCAGGAACGCCACCGCTCTCTGCTCGCGCTGTGGGTCAGAAAGTGTGTCACTAACTGGACAGTCTGAACCACTCATTCTTCTAAGTGATACATACAATTCATTTGTCATCTCTAATTCCGTTTGCCCCGAGCAGGTCTCATTATGTAAGGAAATTATTCGCCTTAAAATGCGGCTTTGAAGTCGACGCTTCTTTCTCTCTTTAAACTTATACACGCAGAAAAATGAGCGAGACTTTGTCCAAATAGCGCTGCAAATTTTACTTTTATGTGTGTTGCTTTGACCCAGTTTGGTCAAGCAAAAGTGTATCACGTGCAGAAAGTATATCGCTTTTTAGACGATATGACACATTCATTTTTCTGACAGTACTGCTCGGTTGAAGCAAAATTTTGGTAGGAATAGCACTCCGCTTAACATTCTACCGCTCAATAGGTGCAAGACTTTGGTAGGAATAACATTGCGTTTAACCTTCTACCGCTCAGTAGATGCAAGAATTTGGTAGGAATTAATAGCATTGCATTTAATTTGTTACCGATTGCTTGTTGCAAGATTTTGATTTAAATGAATATCATCAATGGCGAGATGAAAGATCATTATAGCGATCATCATTGTGCAATACTGCTTTACAATGCTCATATTGTTTCTGTTTTACATTCTTTTTATGCTGCATACGAATCAAACCTTGCCAATTCTGACTAATAAAACCCCCCGTTAAAATATTAATAAACTATTCGAACATCCACGCCTCACTCGCCTATTAGCGAGATGAATCAAACGGGAAGTTTTGCTACTCATATTCCAGCGTGAATTAAATGAATAAAGTGAATTAAAACGTGCCCTGCTGCGCTTAATTGGCAATTGGATCGACACTTCCACTGACAAAATTTTATGGGTTGGTTTAACCCACAATCACTGTGCGAATAAAGGTTAAAAATGAATATGAATACCTAGAAATACATTATGGTGAAGAATCGCTCTTAAAATTAACTTATACCAGCGTATGTTTCGCCAGCAAAATTAACTCTAGTCTGAGTATTTTAAGGAGTTGAGCAATTCTAGTCGTTCATTCTTTGTACTTTGCTGAATTCAATTTAAATGTTTGTGAAAAAGCTACATGTTCCGCTTCGAAAGATGGTCCTTTTTATTATTTGGGAAAATGTAAACTCTATGAATTCTATCGTTGTCAAAATATTTATTATTTTTCATGTAATTATTAAATAATATGGCAGCAGTATTTTTTTCCAGCGACAGAAGCGTCAGCTAATCTACCTTGCCCCTATTGACAATTATCAGCCGAATAAGCGTCGGTCAATGGTCGGCCTTTGATAATCCATTCACCAAACTAGAATATTCTTTTTATCACAATTTTTGCAGTCAATTTTTTATCACAATTTCTGCAGTCAAATTTTTATCACAATTTCTGCTGTCAATTAGTCACCGTTGAAATTTTCCAGGGATCAGAGTCTCCAAGTTATGTTAAAATATTTTTTTTCGAAATTCAAAGGCAGTGAGACGCCAGCAGCATTTCTTCACATATAGCTGTTCCAGTTCTTTTTGTACGGCCGTACTCATTGACCTCAGGCAGTTCAACAACCTGGATTTTAGCTCAAACTTACTTTAAAATATAAAATATTCAATTTCTCGATTGCTGAGCGAAGTTTGCTAGAGGCTAGTTTCCTCGATTGAAATCAAAGGCGTGTCATGCGTGGCCGAGCATAATTCTCCCAAAAGTTCACCGCGTTGCGTTTTATTATTTGTTACCAATTTGCGAATTTGTTACAATACCGTAGATCAAAATACTGTAGATAAAAATACTGTAGATAAAATACAAGGTACGATATTTTATTGTAGTTTGGAGATCACCTTATACATATAATTGTACTCTTATAAAGAAAAATATAAAGTATTCAAATGAAAAACAGTATACCTTTGATAAAATGTGCAAAAATGACAACTGGTTCAATTTCATTGATTATTCACTGTATATTTCTGATGATAGTTGTTGCCCCTATTATCGATACTTTTTATCGATCATTTTCTTTTCGAGGAAAATTATGCACCTAGATGATATAAATCTCTATATTTGGTAAGCCGTTTTAGGAATATGTCTCATTTTAAATAAATATCGAAAGTTTATTTGAATATTTCCTTTTTAAGCTCAGAATCTTCCAAAAAATTTAAAATCTCAAGCTCAAAATAAAACATGGGAGGCTTGGTCGCCTCTGGCATACACATCAGAGATTAGCAGTATCTTATCATTAGGTAAAAGCTTGGCTAAGTGCCAGGCTAGGCAGGATAGGTTTAATATCATGTAAAAAGTTTGGATCAAATTCAAAGTTTGGATCTAATGGAAAAATTCCTTTAAATAAACTGACCCCTTAGAACATCTTATTTATTTTCTTAGCATTTCCTCATCGTTGATAATGAAAGCAGAAATTTTAATAATTAAATTTTATCAAACATATGTTATACAAAACTGAAAATTGAACTATTTTTCCACAAACATAGATTAAAAATTGTACTTACCTAAAATGTGAGGGTAGTCGATTTTCCACGGCGAGAGTTTGAATCACAACTTAACTATCACTCACTTGCTCGATTCTTAAATTCAACTCTAAATTGTCAACTAACAACTAAATAGATTGTAATGAAATCAATAAAGTTCTATTTATATTTATTCGAGCGGCATGAATCACGCTACACATGCATAATTCTCAGCCAGAGAACTTAAAGCTGTCGAGGAGAAAAAAATAAATGTTAATTAAATGGGTTTTGAAAAATCGTTCAATTAATAGCTTTTAAAGGGTAGTTAAACTAAAAGGGTTTAATGGGTCGGTAAAATAATAGGTTTTTTAAATGTGAGAAAGAAACAATTCAGCGTTAGTTGTTCTATTACAAGTTGATTAACTAGGTTCCATATACAGAATAGCACTTAACGAATTATTATGAACTTTGCAATTTCTTTTAAGTTGTTATTCCTATCAATACCTTCACATGAGCTGCCTGCTGCTAAGCCAATACCTTCACATGAGCTGCCTGCTGCTAAGCCAATACCTTCACATGAGCTGCCTGCTGCTAAGCCAATACCTTCACATGAGCTGTCTGCTGCTAAGCCAATACCTTCACATTACCTGCTTGCTTCAAGGCCAATATTTCGAATTTTAAGCCAATATTTGAATTCAGACGATGCCGTCTGAATTCCAGACCAAACAAACTTTTACCAAGCAAGGAAGTGGTTCTGGTATTTTCAACAGTTCATTGATAGGCATTTAATACTTTATATATAACTTTATAATACACTAACGAACAAGTGGGATCCAGATTAAATCAGAAGTAGAAATAACTTTAAAAAAGTACAGTAAATCGTTTGTACTGAATTAACTGGTCATGATTTCAGAGGTGAGTTTCAAATAAAAAAATGTAAGTGTATATACGAGAGGTATTGGGATAAATAAGAGCCTGAGCTATTCCTATCACTTAATCATTTAAAATTTATAAATATCACAGAATAATTATTATATGTTAAAAATAATTACAGATGGTTCTTAAGGCAACAATGAAGCGCAATCAGATGCTTCGCGACGAACTTCTGTAAAGCGTTTACGACTGTAAAAACAGTTTTTTTCTCTAAATGCAGATGCGAGTAGAAACCGAAACACAAAGCATTAATAGGCAGGTGATAGATATTTAACAACAGCAATATACTAAAAAACTGTTTGAATGTTCACCAAAAAATGCCGAGGAAAACGCGGTACACTATATCCAGCTGCATGGGCTGCATGTTGTGGTTTCTTGCGCCGAATTCATCCGAGAATTAAAATATATCTGAACAATTAAGCCCTCAAAATATGCTAGCGCGACAGCGAAGTCCAAGAACATTGCTCTCTTTAGATCGTATGAGCGTTAGCATGTAAATTTTCTTTTCATAATACATTGCTTTCTTCAACTAGTATGAACGTTTGCATGAAAATCTTCTCTTCAGAATACATCGCTCTCCTCTACTAGTATGAGCGTTGGCATGTAAATCTTTTCGTCAAAATACATTGCTTTCTTAAACTAGCATGAACGTTGGCATGAAAATATTCTATTCTCCATTCAATTATCTATACTTAATTTATCCTCAGACCATCCATGACGGAACACAACAGGGCACAATTAATTCACTGCCAACAATTAAATAAAGGTTTTTAACTCGCGTATGAGATGGCTGAGTTCACGTGAATGTGTTTGAACTGTTTGATATTTGCTTGTTTCGAAGAAACAAGCAAATGAAAAACAGAATAAAAATAATTTGGCCATTGCCTGCTTAATTGCCTGTTTTGTTGAAGCTCATCACACGAAAATCATATGCATAATGCAGAAGAATATTGATATTCATATAAGTCACAAAGGTCGGTGAATAATATTTTTTGCTGCAGGATTTATCTAAGGCTCTTTGTTTGGATTAAAACATCTAATGAGAATAATTTGCGCCTTTGATGTAAATGATTTGTGATACGAATGATAGATTTGGTACACATGATTTTGAAATTAATATAATTTATTATGAAATAAATTTGCTGTTGAGACAGAAGTGATAGTCCGGTAACTATTCAAATATTTTAGACTCAGAATAAAACCGGAAAGCACTATTTAAAAGAATTTCAGTAGTTTGCATTTTCTAAATGGTTTTGAAAAAGAATTCATAGCTGCGCACGTCAATACCGCACAGAATTTTTTTACGCATAGATGAAAAAATTTGCCCTCTCTTTAAACTTTAAACTTCTTCAACTTTCTTATTATAAATAATTATTGTACTTAATTATTATCATATGAATATTCATCAAACGATTGTGAATGATTATTATTTCAATTTTAGAGATGAAATTTTATGCATTCTAAAAATCAAACACATTTTTGGTTTTCAACACAAACATTAAAATGTGCGCAAAAACCAAAGACACATTAAAATGAGTTCTCCGTTACCCATTTTAAGGAATGACATATTGTAAATCTTCATCATTTGAATTAATTTGTTATCCATTTTGATTATACGCGCAATTTTTTTCATTTGAAATTCTCGGGAATTTTAGCGTTCCAATTTTCTTGAACTATACCTCAAATCGACATCGTAATTTCAGGTGCCCTTAGCTCCTAACTATTAGGAGTGTGTCATATTTCTGGCTAGTGGCAAAAAAAATATTGACAAGCCTGACGTTAAATCGTAGAAATAGCAAAAATGACTGAAAAAATTAATTAAAATATCCATTACGCCTGCTAACTTTAGTACATAAACAAAAAACTTTTTTCCCCTATTATTGCAAATATTAAGTTAGATTTGTCTACAAACTGATATATTTAGCTGACAATTGGCAATCGAAAATGGAGTAGAAATTTTATTGAATTTCACTTACGCAGAATAGCGGCGCATGGACTCTATAAAAAACTAGAGGGATTTCATGCAATTAGCGAGCCTGAGAGAATCGTAAGCGTCAGTCCGTGGCATGAAGTGCACGTAGCCTATAGTAAAATTTCGTGCGTGGCGAGCGATAGTTCGTGGCATGATTTTTTTTCATTTGGACCACACTAGATTTTCATTTGGACCACACTAGATTTTCATTTGGACCACACTAGATTTTCATTTGGACCACACTAGATTTCCAAATTTTGAGCTCAACGAAATTTGGAAATCGTGTCATTACGTCTGTGGCATGAAGTGCACGTACTCCATTTCCAAATTTCGTGCATGCCGAGCGTTAGTTAGTCCCGAATTCCAAAATTGGTGCGATCCCTAATTTAAGATATTAATGTGGCCAAACTACAGAAAATTTTAACGGTAAATCTCAATGCTCCTTGCCTTACTTTTGCCAGTCGCGAGCCTAACAAAGAAATATGGCAGGATTAACCACGAAAAATGGAAATAAGTTTTCCGGCTCTAATGGTAACAATGTTATTAGCTTAAATAATTAGGACCAACTTTCTATTTTTCTACTGATTTATGGTATATTTTTTTGTCGTGGGGAGTTTGTATAGTTCTACGCCTTTAAATTATTTCATAAATTACGTAGCATTCTTTTTAAAGTTTACATTGTACCATTTTTTCAGATGTTATTTTACATTAAAAGAATGTTAGTGCAAAATAATACTGATTGGTTCAAGAAATTTTGCTGATCTAATAAGATTATTGATGGTCTTGAATGTGTTTTAAAGTGACCACATATTTCGTGCGTCCACTGAAAAAAAATTTATTGCTTTAACATATGACTTGGATGACTTCATTGAAGTAATTTCAGCGCTCATTCGTATTATACGAAACTAAAGGCAAAATTCGTCTTTATACTCGAAAATTTTCCAACGTGTTTCATCAATTTGAATAATTGAGTGATGCCTCGAATTTTCCAAATTCGATACATTGAGAAAAATGACCGAAGATATTGGAAACAATTTTCAAGTTACTCAGTCATTCGGAACTCCAGATTACAGTCGAACTTCCAGCACAACGATTCGCAGCCACACAAAAATTTTCGCTTCCGAAGTTCAAGCTTTTTTTCAAAAGTACACTTCATAATTAAATGTAAACCATTTCTTCCACAGTGCGCATCTTTAATAAAAAAATACTCGATGTCTCCTAAAGTGTACATCAGAAGTAGAAGTGCAAGACTTCCTTTAAAGTACACGGCATAAGTGGAAGTAGGAAATTTCGCTGAGACTGCACGAAGCCGTTTGAAAATTTTACTATTTAATATTAACGTTTCATTATAAAGTACGTGATATTTTCATATTACATAATACACCGGACATATAAGTACATATCAAATTCATATTTACAACAAATTTATCACATAACTTCTGTGTCATATTTCTCTAATCGATCCTCTCTCTCGTTAAGTTGCCTAATGCAAAATATTTTATGTCAATCTATAACATATAAATGTACAATTCGTAATGCAGGGTACAATTTAGTCTAGATCTAGTCTCGCTGAAAAAAATTTGAATTTTCCAGCTGGCAGCTCTTGCACACAAAGGCCGCTAAATAAAAAGATTGTTCTTTTAGCCAACAGCACATAGGCAAATAACCTGAAGTTTTCGCAAAATCTTCAGTGCGTATTATTTACAGTGCTAACGTGTAAAAAATTATCCGGAAAACAGGTATAAAATATATTTCCTGGTTCAGAATACACAGTAAAAATCAGGCCTACCCGTACCGACTTCACAACAGTTCAAGTTATACCGCAACTTTAGGGCTCAAAGTCTGTCCGCTGTTCGCGCATATAAAGTTTGGGATTTAAATATTGTGATTGAACAAACATGTTTTACATATTGCGATTAAATAAATAAACTCAAACATTAAGCCATGCTTTTCGTAGTTTCGTGTTCACGAAGAAATATACAAGTTCGTTGCATACGATTGTCCTCTTTACAATTTTTCTCTATAAAGTATTGTTTTCATTACATTTCTGCTTATTGAAGTAGTGTTCTAATCACATTATAGTTAAATAATGAAGTGTACACGATGAATTAACGAACTTCCGTGTTGTAGTAACTAAATTTTTGGAATTAAATATAAAATTCTTGCTTAAAACTATATAAGTAAACATTTTCTCTCCAGAACCAAGACGAAATGCTCTCAAATATGTATTTATTCTCAATGATATTGAACTGCTTGATGACATGAAATTAAATTTCTTGCTGTACTGTCTGTATATTCTTTGCTCTGTATTATCTGTTTAGTTCGCTTTCATATCTCAATAATTTTTATTAATGGTTAGTAATTAATTGGATCGCAAGGTTAAATTGATGTATAAATATGTTAAAAATAGATAATTTATTTTAGAGAGACTCATTATAGTTATTAAAGAGTATAACTCAATATAAAGATAAGCCCTGCAAATTAGCATTGTCATTTCTCTAGGTGCATTCAGCTATGATATGAATTTTCATGACATGAATGAATTAATTTTAGACACGAATAAACGAATTCATGATATCAATGGGTAAATTCTTGAAGTCGATGAGTGAATTCATTACATCAATGAATGAATTGATAAGATCAATGAATGAATTGATAAGATCAATAATTGAATTGATAAGATCAATGAATGAATTCATGACATCAATGAATGAATTCATTACATCAATTAGCGAATTCACGACAGGAATTTTTCATTACTTTTTGCCTAATTTAAAACTCTTATTTCATATGCAGCATGGATAAAAAATTGTTTTATATGTAAATTTTCCCTAATTTATTTTCCGATGCACATTTCCCTCTCAATATTGCTTGAAGTTGCGCTAATTTTTTTTTCTTGAGAAAATTTGGCCAATCTTTGTCCGATTCATATATCCGGTGAATGCAAACTCAAAATCTGTTCACTTCACAGAACCTGAATGATTCTCCGTCTCCGAAAAATCTAACGAGTAAACGGATGAGTAAACCTATTCATATGTGAATAGAAATGAATCAATAACGATTCAAGTGGCGTATTATTGCATTATTCGCATCTATACCTTAATTGCTGATGAGTAGACCAATAAGTTTATATGATATCGATATGAATTAAAAAACTCAATTGAAGAGTTCGCTTCTCTTGATTAGTTGGTGATGAGTAAACTCACTCATTTGGTGACAATTTAAATGCAAAGCTTAATGCTTAACTTAATATAATGTTCAATAAGTTATTTAGCTCCTACACGATACTTAAATCAGCAATCAAAACCGGATCTTTTCCGCATCAGACAAGGCAAGCGCCGATTTAAATATATGCAATATTCTATATCAAAGCATGGACAATAGCGCTGTTCTAAAAACATTCACTTAAAAATATTTATTTACCAATAAATGCCGCTATAGATATATTATATAACATTAAATTTTAATTGCCGCTGTAGGAAGTATCTACAATAATAATGATGAAAATATGAGATCAGGACGTTTTCGATAAAATATTTTGTTTCATATAGGACCGCAATAATATACTCTCACTATTTAATCACTTGTAGTTCTCTCTTTATGTTCATACAATAATTTTCTCATCAGTTTTACAGCGAATCCTGATCACCGGAAGCCCTCTCGTGCCCTCGTTTCAACAGGAGCGACGCACAACACCCTCACTCCACCACAGCCAGCCGGCAACTGATGCCCAGATGAGCCGAGAGCTTTTCAAGGAATGCGTTCAGACTTATTAAATCTCTCAATACCTATTAATATTTATTTAAAATTGCTTCCAAATGCAGCAAATATTGACATATGACATGCTCTATTCATTACTATAATTTTCTTATTAATACTGTCTTTATTCATTTATTACAATAATAAATTCTACGTAATTAAAATAGCCAACTAATTCTAATTACTCCAGTGTATAACTGGTCTATCATATACACTTACTCAAAAAAGTATTCATTACAAAAGCATTTATTTAATTCATTTCTTGAATGTAATAAGCCAATAACTTAATCTATGAAAAATTGCCTCTTCCCATTGTTTATAATAACGTAAAATTGTTTCAAAGTAATCTGAAATATTCATAAGCAATCTGTCTATATTATACTTTACAAATAATTAATTAAAATATTCATTCATAAAAACGACCTCTCCTATGAGATATGGACGAAAAGTGTACTCAACGTCTATTGATAGCTGGCGCTCATTTATAATAAATGAATAATGAACAAAAATTATTCACCAATAAGCTAATATTGATGATAGTTTCATAGTATAGAATATTATTCAACATTATACTGAATTATTCTTATCTATAGCAGGTGCGATCGAGTGCTGTAGGTACACATTGAATCACGAATATTATTTTTCTACACAGATTTGTCGGCCATTTTGTTCTGAAATTTGAATATTTAGAAGACAGGAAACGACATCTTAAATAAATTAAATCTTCGTAGCATTATCTAATTATACGTAATTATTGCAACTTCCAGCAAAAATATAATATTTAAATATATAATATAATATTTAATATATAATATATATATTAAATATATATATAATATATATTATATATAATTAAATATATTTTAATATATAATTATATATAATATATATAATATAATATTTAAAATAGAATGCGAATGCCGGAATTATATGGAAAAAATATAATGAAATAATAAAGTGTAAATAATGATAATTAGATAAATAAATTAGAATTTATTATAACGAAATACCATAACCGATTAATAAGAAATGCTACGGATAATCGTTTTTATTACTGTATTTATTTTCTTCGTTTTAATAAATATTTTATTTATTGTATTAGTTATTTATCTTATTGTAATATGCAAAAAGCAATCCAACTCTAATATTTAAAGTGAATCATGATCAACAAACATGAACAGTAGAGCAGAAAATAACAGAAGAAAATTCTCCACGTGCGCTTGTTCCCTTTTTTTCAAATTGTCAATGATTTATCCAAATTCTTGATTCAATTTTTCGTTAATAGAAGTAGCGATAAAAACTTTTACAATGAACGTTATTAAGCACACGGGAGCTTTAGCTTTATTATTATTATTATTATTATATTAAGCTTTATTATTATTATTATTATATTAAACTTTATTCTCTGCGACTTACGCCTGAGGATTCACGACATGATTCTGCACTTGTAAAAATGTGTGAGATATTGTCTAAATATCGTTGCATTTGTGCGCTAGGGTGGGGCATCCTGACCCAGTTTGACCAAGACAAATACGCGTGTTAATGCTACGTGCAGAAAGTTTGTCACTAATTGGACGACATGATATACGACCCAGACAATTTTCTGAGTGTGATACATTCACATCCCTTGTGAAGATCGAAGTTTTATACGAGGGATATTTTTACTGCAATTTTATTTATTCAGCAACAAAAAGATATAAATTTACTGCAATTCTATTTATTCAGCAACAAAAAGAAATGAATTTACTGCCACTTTATTTTTTCAGCAACAAAAAGAAATGAATTTACTGCCTTTTTATTTATTCAGCAACAAAAAGACGAAAATTTGCGGCAATTTTATTTATGCAGCAACAAAAAGACAAAAATTTACTTCTATTTTATTTATTCAGCCACAAAAAGACAAAAATTTACTTCAATTTTATTTATTCAGCAACAAAAAGACATAAATTTACTGCCACTTTATTTATTCAGCATCAAATGACATAAATTAATTTTTTCAATTTGTATTGCTTCCTAAACGTTATAATGTTTGCGAGAGATGTAATCGGGTTTAAAATAACCTCAAATGAATGATTGATTCAACGTACATACATGAGCATACTGTATTTTGTATAAAACTTTTTTTCTGCAGGTATCTTTTATGAAATAAAAATATTTTTGAACACACATCAACGGTAGTTTCATCGTGCATAAGCAAACAAATGTTTTTAATAGTTATTTTTTCACACCTCTGTCCAATCCACTTTTGTTTTCTTCATAACTTGAAGCGAAAATAAAGTATAAAATGCCAGCGTTCGAGGGTAAAGTTGCATTATCATCGGTAATGATATTTATGGTAAGTGCATTACCTACAATGAGAAATAATAACGGATGTAATCAACAGAACTGAAGTTCACCGTCAACCTACCCGTAAATAACAACATGTGTGATAATAAATTCTTATCTAAGTTAGAACGTTAGTACGGGTAACCACAAATATTCATTAATTTTATGGGTAACTCAATCACTTTTTAACAGTTTAGCCATTCCTTTTGATTATACGATAGCCAGTGGTTTATTGGCCATATTTTTAACTATAGCTATAACCTACTAATTTTTTTAAATAAATAATTAATTCTTTTCGTTCAAAAATTCATCCAATAATTCATTCTTTAAATAAATAATTCATTCTTCTGTAAGATGAGTCATGGCGCCCAAAGATGAGTCATAGCGGCGCTCGGCGGCACTCAGTAGCGTGGGAAGAAGGAAGGCTTTCACGTTGAGACACGTTCGTGTTACGGGGCTAACCGAGGGGAATGAGGGGAGTGAGGGGGGTGAGGGGAGTGAGGGGAGTGAGGGGAGTGAGGGAGTGTGAGGGGAATGAGGGGAGTGAGGGGAAACATGGGGAAACATTTAGCGCAGCGGTGGTGCAATTTCGCTATTTTAGTCGTGACGTCTGTCGCCTCGACCGCGACGTGCCGAGCTCGTACGCTGCAGGTTCAGACGTGTAATTCGAAATTCAGTTTCGAAATTAAATATTGCTAGAAAGTTAAGATGGAAATTGCTAGGGTTAATAATGCATAGAAAAAGGATAATGTATAATAATATGTTAATGAGTTTTAATTTGACTGATTTTTAGGCCAATTGTATTTTCATCGTTTTTTTCACGTCATCATGGTCGCGTGGTTGCCGCTTTGAAGTCGTCTGGTCGGGCAGCCAAACGCTCGTGTTTATTTGACTGCAATTTAACGGACTCGTTTCCGGTCACGTGGGCAGAAAAAAGCTCGGGACGAATATATTGCATTTATTAGTTAGAGTGATATTTAATTTATCTGTATCAACAAACTATTATATTCTATGTCTCATACTTCACTTTATACATATATATTTTCTGGATTTTATAAAGGAAATTTGCGTAGACATTTGAATTAATGCATGTGATATTCTATATGCTTAAGACTGTAGTTATCAAATTATTTATTAAAACTATTCGTTCTTTGGCCCAGAACAATAATTTTTCCAAAACGAAATTGAAGCGTTTATCTCAAACTCCTTTTGATAAAAATGATGGTGAGGCTCAGTCTAATATATATTATTATATGTATTATAAATAATTTTTACAAAGCATTTTTGAATTTTTTAACCAATGCAGAACAAACAGCTTTTTGCATGCATTTTGGCTGGACGATATTCTGCAAATAAACTTGCTACCTTCACTAAACAATATACATCGGATTTTTCTACCGCATAGACTCCTTTGAAAAAAAACCATCGGATTTGCTCGTTTGTAATTTACAGTTTAGTAAAGCCAGGCGCAAAGTAGGCGACCTGTTTCAGGGTTGAATTTACGAAATTTCACTTTTAAATTCAGAAATTAATTTTATCTGTTCATTTAATAATTTTTTATATTAGAATTTAATTCATTTATTTTACTTAGTATAGTTTGTACATTTTATTTGTATTAAAATGTATATTTATTCTTCGGAAACAAGCTCGGTCAACTGAATATTGAAACGTTATGAAAATTACGGAAATTGCGTTTCCTTGATGATTTTCAATCTTTTTACAATCTAAGCAAACCCACCTAACAATCTAAGCAAACCCATTCAAAAGCCACAATATAAGTTATAAAAACAATAGTTAACATATATCAAAGTAATTTTGATATCATGTAATTTTGATATCATGTAATTTTGATATCATGTAATTTTGATATCATGTAATTTTGATATCATGTAATTTTGATATCATGTAATTTTGATAATTTTCATCACAAAGCAGTGAGATGGCCGTACAAATATGGCGACTGCGGCCCAGGAATAAAATAATAGGCATAGAAGTGCCGCTGAAATTAACGCTGCTGTTGTTGAAGGCATTTTAGGGAATTTTGCGAGCACGTTATCACCGGCAGAGTTCTTTACTGGGCCGTTTGTAAGCCATGTCGATAGTACCCTGTTAAAATTATGGCTGAATTTTCGGTGGCCATTTCTAGCAAACCATGTTTCAGAAACATTTTTATCGTCCCGCCCGGCAGCTAAAGCAATAGTTTCTGAGTCAGCATTTAACTGTGAATTTCGTACCTATAAGGAATGCGGTTTAGTGTGTGGGTAATCTCTTCATAAAATAGAATGGTTTCCCCTTGAAAATCCGACTGGGATTAGCGAAATTCAGTCATACGAGAGCCCTGAGTTCAGGCCTGGGCTTGGCTGCTGAGAACCACTCTACTTAATGCGTTTAATTAGAAATTATTATATCCTCTTAATGAGGTGAACAAGTAAATGATTTGCAGAGAGTCGGTACTTTTCACTTAGACCGAGGCTGGACAAAATTAACGAACGTCACGAAAAAAATAAAAACGATGCATTCATTCCGTAGAACCGAGATATGAATAAAATTTCTACGTTTTACAGTAATTCTGTGTAATTAGGAAAATTATATAACAAGCGTCTTCAATATTTTTCTGCTTATAATTCTCATGAAATCGGATTGAAAATTAATATTTCAGTATATTTTTCAATTTGATTTTTTATTAGGAATGGCAGGAAATTAATTGGGGGAACATTATAGTGGGGAACAGCTTTATTAGGATTAATTGTTGAAAAAATATAACTTAGTACTCACTGCAGTGAGTGACAGAGAGCTCATTTTCTCGTCGACGAAAACGTGAAGTCACGGACGGACAGACAGACGGACGGACGGACGGACATGGCGAGCACAATCGTGCATTTTTTCATAAATGAGAAAATGCACTAAAAAGACCATGAGGCTATGTTGCAAGGTTCTTGTTATTTCTTTATTGGTTCTCTGATATTTTAAAAGTAAAATTATATATTATTATATAGAAGTTCATAAATAACGTCACTCCAGATGCCTAGGATGACGATATCACTGGGTAATCTAAGGGTTTTTAATAAATATGTGGTATCATTTTTAGCGCATTTTCTCATTTATGGAAAAAATGCACTATTGTGCTCGCCATGTCCGTCTGTCTGTCTGTCCGTCCGTCTGTCCGTCTGTCCGTCTGTCCGTCTGTCCGTCTGTCCGTCCGTCCGTGACCTCACGTTTTCGTCGACGAGAAAAGGCGCTCTCTGTCACTCACTGCAGTGAGTACTGAGTTATATTTTTTTGTGATATGTTGCGTAATGTTGCGTTATTATGTTACGAGATTTGGCGCAATGAGCGACGGTAAAATATTGAGTAATGTTTCTGAACGTGTTGTGGCATGGTGAGTATTTGTGTAACAAATATGGGTAACATTGCGTAATGTAACTCCTATACCATGCGTAATTTCTATATTATGTATAGTGATGATTCCCATATTATGAGTGGTCATGATTCTCATATTATAATTGTAGTAATGAAGCAAAATTTTGAATTTTGTTGTTTCCTACATTATGATTAGTAATGATTTGCTAACATCTTATGCTAGCGAAGTCTTGAAGCTTTATGTATATAAGAAAAAAAAATCCAAAATGTAACTAGCATGTATTTGCTCGTAGTTGGCTTGCATCAATTTTGCGCAAATGGAAACAATTTCAAATCAGCAAATAAAACTTTGTTTTTTTCTGCTTCGGAATATTTTATCTAATGGAATTTTCATCACTAAATTTATTTGCATTATTTCCAACCATCATCAAAAGCGATGGTGGAAACTTGTCCATAAAAAGCTTAATGATAATAATCAAATTAGTACGTTATGCATGAAAACATTTAAAAAATAAATCCAAGACTTGCGTAAAAGTGTAAATTCGTTTTTTGTTTTCGTTACCACAAACCCCACAATCGGCATCAGCGTTGCGGCAAAACAAGTTCAGTTTCCAGAGCAACATTGCTGGTATGAATGAGCCCTGCGACATTCATTTATTCAGAAGCTTAGCCCACACAGGAAACTCTGTGTGAAAATAGTACGCCTTCACTGCTCATGTTATGAATGTTGGGGTGTATTGTGAATGTCGGGGTGTGGTATGAATGTCGGGGTATATTGTGAATGTCGGGGAGTGTTATGAATGTCAGGGTGTGTTATGAATGTCGGGGTGTGTTGTGAATGTCGAGGTGTGTTATGAATGTCAGGGTGTGTTATGAATGTCGGGGTGTGTTGTGAATGTCGAGGTGTGTTATGAATGTCGGTGTGCATTTTGAATGTCTAGATGTGTTACGAATGTCGATGTGTATTGTGAATGTCGGGAAGTGTTATGAATTTCGGTGTGTGTTATGAATGTATGGCTGTGTTATGAATGCGAGGGTGCGTTATGAATGTCCAGGCTCATACATTTGGTTATAATGAACATCAATGCAGAAGAATTAATAAGAATTTTTTCAGTGGCGTTTAGAATTCTCATTACATAACGCGCATTTGTTATTAAGTTCGCATTAACGTACCGCGTATTTACTATAAAACTGTCATTAACATACCGCATATTTGCTATAAAATTCTCTTTATATGCCGCTTATTTGCCATAAAATTCTCATTAATATACCTCGTATCTGCTGTAAAAAAAATAAAAAAATTGAACTAAGCGTCTAAGCATAAAACGTTTAAATTCGCCCCCGTTCATTAACTATTATTTATTTGCGAACTATTGCTCTCAATGCTTGCATTTTAGATTCCAATTCCTCACAAAGCAGCAACAACTCACATCTGATAAACAGCTGCAGTTTATTGCAAAAAAATGAAATATTTTCGCAGAGAATAGAAGGAAAATAAACGCGCCATTGAGAACAATAGATCATCAACTTTATCGCGGTGCAAAGAACATAAAATATATTCTGCTAAACGAAAACAATTATTTAGAACAAAGACGAGATGTAAACACGCAATTTTCGAATAATTTATAACCAATTATTGAATAACCAATTAAAATAATAGAGTAGGGAGTTAAGAACTATATAATATTTAATATATTTAATGAAGGTTTGGTGGAGACGCAATAAATATATTATATTTATTACAAAATATATTTATTATGGTATAACATAGTTAAATTTAATAAATACATGGTTTGCCACCATAGGCTGATAGATACAACCCATGTTCTCTTCCAGGTCATTCAGATTATGTTTTGATATACACCATGTAATAAATACACTTGGTTATTATATATACCATGCTTGCCGAGTATACACTTCTATGTATACTTCACACGAGTGTTCTGTGTTTCTGATACCTTTTCTGTTTCACTAACAATCGTCACGAGTGTTTTGACCACGTCAATGTATGACAACCTACATAGTTAAAACACAATTATGAGATAAGTTAATATCTGGGCACACTGCCATAACTCCCATTGATGGGAACATGCCAATATACTCCCATAATACATATTTTAATTTAATAAATACTTAACGATACTTAATTAAGTATATAATTAATTTAAGTTTTGAGAAGACAGACGATAAATTAAATATCTTACATTACATTTTATTGTTAAAAAATTTCAATCTTCCTGCTTTTTTCTCCGGGAATAAAATTCACCGTCAGTCAATAACTTTAGTGGCCAGCCAATGCCCGGCTGTCAATAACATTAGTGGCCAGCCAATGCCTGGCCGTCAATGACGTTAGTGGCCAGCCAATGCCCGGCCGTCAATAACGTTGATGGCCAGCCAATGCCCGGCCGTCAATAACGTCAGTGGCCAGCCAATGCCCGGCCGTCAATAACGTCAGTGGCCAGCCAATGCCCGGCCGTCAATAACGTTAGTGGCCAGCCAATGCCCGGCCGTCAATAACGCGCGTCTCACCATCAATGACAGCGCCGCGGTGACGTAAGCGCGGTTTTTTTAACCCCGGCGACGCCGAGCAATGCGGGTAAAAACTTGAGACGGCGGCAGACGGAAGACTGTCTGTCTGCTTCCTGTCTCACTTTCCGGCACCGTCTACATCGTCCATGTTCTGTCACTCCGGCCTTCTGTCTACATTTTTGGAGTGGTTTCGTAAAATTTTCTTATAATATCGACATTTGTGATACATCGTCCATGTACTGTCACTCCGTCCTTTTCTGCTACATTTTTGTGTTTGGTATAATTTTCTTATAATATCGACATTCGTGATTGTTTTGCCTATTATATTATTATTAGGTCGACATTCTCTGTTATGTATATTCGCGTTATGGTTTCGTTCCTTTTTATAACTATATTGGAATTCTCGTGAAGGTTTTCTCACTTTTCATTATTGTTTCGAAATTCTTGTACTGAATTCGTAAATTTTTATTGTTATATCAATAGCATATGGTGTCTTATGCCTCACTGTACAATGAACCTCAAAAACAAAATAATCGGATTGGAAATTCATCAGAATTATCATTTTTGAGCTCACACATCTGTGCTCAATCAACAGGATTGCTTTTTGCAAATTAAATCTCACAATTGAAGCTTTATTTGTTCAACATGCGCTGTTTCTCCGACTTTTTAAGCCTGATGACGTCACGCGAGTTCATTTATCGCATGTTTCTCCCATTTAGTGTCCGAGGGCGAGGGCGACAATCGCTTTCCTCAGCTCGCTTACGATAAAAAAACATTCGACATTTGCTCTCGAAAACTCTAAGAGCATTTGCTCTTTAAAGCGAGAGCATCATTAGAAAGAGGAGCGACAGTCGGGCTCTTTAATGTCCGTGTCAACAGATGCGCTTCCTGAGGAGTCTGGCTCGACCAAGCACGAATACCGGGGAAACTCTGGTATTTGTGGGTTAATTTAGTTAATTTAGTTAGTTAGCTTAGTTGTTAGTTAGTTAATTTACTTAAAAGTGGTTAATTTAGTTAACGTGCATCTGGAAGGTGTTAATATAGTTAACGTTTATCAGAAAGTGGTTAAAATAGTTAACGTGTGTCAGAAAGGGGTTAATATATTTAACGTGTATCAGAAAGGGGTTAATATATTTAACGTGTGTCAGAAAGGGGTTAATATAGTTAACGTGTGTCAGAAAGGGGTTAATATAGTAAACTGAAGAAATTACCTATTCACAGGGAAACTGGTAAATATTAGCATATGTGTAATGGAGAGGGGTTAATAATATTGACTGAGTAATTTGATGAATATTACGTAAACTCTGGTGCACTTGAGACAATACGGAATGGATGAGGTTATCTTAATTGAGTAATTGTCTTTAATAAAAAGAAACAGGTAATGATGATTTAGTAAGTAATAATGATAAAGTAAGTACTAATCATGATAATGATTCAATTTTATTCAATAATGACCAGCTCAACATCGCCGGCCTGTCAACTGCCACTTAATTTCCTAATTTCACAAGCACAAACAGCAAAAGCTACGTAGCTGCAACAAAGAATAACCGGCATTTATATCAATCGCATCGACTGTACCAACAGCACAATCAGCATATACAGCAGCGTCAATAACAGCTTCACTAACAGCTCCAACAGCACCATCAGCATATACAGCAGCATCACTAACAGCTAACACAGCACCTACAGCGTTCACTGTTACAATAACAGCACCACTCCCTGCTATCTCCATCAGCATCATCAGCATTCACCGTTACAATAATAGTATGATTGCATGCAATCTCCAGCATTATTAACATTCACTGTTACAATAACAGCACAACTCTCTGCTATATCGCTATCTCCAACAGCACCTCAGCATATACAGCAGCATCACTAACAGCTAAAACAGCACCTACAGCGTTCACTGTTACAATAACAGCACCATCAGCATTCACTGTTACAGTAACAGCATCACTCCCTGCTATCTCCATCATCAGCATCATCAGCACGACGGCAGCAGCACGGCCATGTGCACGATTGCTGCGTCAGGAAATGCTGCGCGCGAGATCAAAGAATTGTCGCAATCATCTAAGCGATGCCAGCAATCAATGGCTGACAGATTGCTGACTGCATCACATTTGTGATGTGCACTGCCGCCATCATATTCGTGATGCGGGCGAATGGTTATGATGGTATTTATAGTTACCGGAAATGATTCCAATGGTAGGTAGCTATTGTTACCCGCAGTGGTTATGATCACACCAATAGTTACCGGTAATTCTAATGGTATCCATAGAAGAAGTAGTAATTAACTTCAATGTTTGAATGGAATTTTCTGGAATAATTTTTTTATGAAAAATAGTAAACACTTCATATCTAGTTTTCAATGATGCTAGTGCCTAGTTCTATAATTTCTAGAAGACACCTTTCCGTTTCTTAGACGAACTAGGGGCGTATCAAGACCGGCCAACTATTAGTGATAAATTATCCATTCATAAATCACCAATAACTCATTAATTAAGGTAATAATGAGAATATCTGAAGGTGAGCTTCATGAATCACGCAGAAGTCGTCAGGTTATTATGCATCTCGGGACTCTCTTAAATTATTGCGAACTCGTCCACATATTTCACTTCAGAGGGGAAATGAACTGAGGGAAAATCGAGTACAAGGGTGGGATTTGGGATGAGTATAAAAAGATGAATTTTTACGTCTTACAGCGAAGAAAATGCAATTGAGATACTAAAAAATATGAGTTTAAGTGTTTCTTAGCAAAATAGTGGTATTCCAAATCTTAGTGATAATTTTCAAAATTTTAGAATATAATATGTTGGTTGCGACACTGATTACATTTGAAGACGTTGGAGAAGATTACTGAAGTTGGGCAGTAGATAATTTGGAGTTATTGCTTCCGTTCCGTGAACACTACGGGTACAAAACACAGGTATACAGTACAATATGCAGGCACATAATACAGGTACAGTATACAGGTACAGTATACAGGTACATTATGCAGGTACAGTATACATGTACAGTACACAGGTACAGTATACAGGTACAATATACAGGTACAGTATACAGATACGTTACACAGGTACATTATGCAGGTACATTATACAGATACAGTATACAGATACAGTATGCAGGTACAGTATACAGATACATTATACAGGTATATTATGCAGGTACAGTATATACAGTACACAGGCACACTACACAGGTATAGGGCACACAGAGCTCTGTGTAATCCGAAGCGCTAACGCCCAGCGTTGAGGTAGCGGGTTACATGGTCGCTTGTGTGCTGGTGTTGTGCTGGTGTTGTGCTGGTGATGTGCTGGTGTTGTGCTGGTGTTGTGCTGGTGTTGTGCTGGTGTTGTGCTGGTGTTGTGCTGGTGTTGTGCTGGTGTTGTGCTGGTGTGGTGTTCTGCTGGTGTTGTGCTGGTGTTGTGCTGGTGTTGTGCTGGTGTTGTGCTGGTGTTGTGCTGGTGTTGTGCTGGTGTTGTGCTGGTGTTGTGCTGGTGATGTGCTGGTGCTGTGCTGGTGTTGTGCGGGTGTTGTTCTGGTGTTGTTCTGGTGTTGGGACATTTTTGTTGTGTTTTGTCTACTTCTATTGTTCATTTGAATGTGCGAAGGTGGTGAATGTGATGGTGAATGTGTGCAGGGAAAATGGGCTCAGTATAAACTCTTCATAGAGGCTGCGGTCACAAAACGAAATGATGAAGGCCGAGGCAAGACATATCTCAAGAACGTAGGTTCTCTCAAAATTCAACTGAAAGTTTTCTTAATTTTTTAATGAAGAACGCAGGTTTCCTCAAAGCTCAACTGAAAGTTTCCTTAATTTTGTAAACAATCAATTTATTAGTAAATAACTAAAGTTTGATGGTGATACATTCAAAATTTATAAATTCATTCGTGAAGCAACTCTAATTTTTTTCAAATATTCTTCTCAGAAGATTAACATGTTGGTCAATTGGCTGGTCAGAGACCAAAATCTATTAAATTTTTATTTTAAAAAAATTACAAACCTCATAAATTTTCTGGTCACAGACCGAAATAATCAGCCATTTTGTCAAAATATTGCTATGTCTTTCAATTTGCGTTCGATTCTCGATTTTTGTAACTAATAATCAGCCGGAAGCTTGAATTTAAAACAATTCATCCGTGAATATTGACAACGTGTTGTCGTTCATACCCTAATAATTCCTGTTGACATTCTCAAACATTTCAACAGGCGCAGATTAGGCTGGGATTTCAAACAAGCGTCAGGGCCATGAGTGTCACCGGCATGTTTATCCACGCACGTAGCGACATTACGGTTGGCGTACGAATTCGTTACGCAGAGCACCTACGTTACGCAGAGCACCTACGTTACGCAGAGCACCTACGTTACGCAGAGCACCTAAGTTACGCAGAGCACCTACGTTACGCAGAGCACCCACGTTACGCAGAGCACCTAAGTTACGCAGAGCACCTACGTTACGCAGAGCACCCACGTTACGCAGAGCACCTACGTCACGCAGAGCACCTACGTTACGCAGAGCACCTACGTCACGCAGAGCACCTACGTCACGCAGAGCATAGCACCTACGTTACGCAGAGCACCTACGTTACGCAGAGCACCTACGTCACGCAGAGCACCTAAGTACGCAGAGCACCTACGTTACGCAGAGCACCCATATAGAAGATAATTACAAGAGCACCTTGCTTACTCTCTCGTAAAGATGTCGTGCAAGATATCCTCGTTGTTTAGGCGAATTTAACCGCCTTCGAGTTCAAATGGAGTTTAAATGATTCCTTTGAACATCAACATTTTTTTTAAATGAGCTAGAATATTAAATGATAATAAAAATTAGGACAAGCCAACAATAAGAAAAAGTGTAACGCCCAAAAAATATGTATATAAGCATATCATACCCAATACCAGCAGATAGTGATATTTTCGTAACCATATAACTATATGTTCAAAAAACACAAAAATATACATAAAAACACAAAAGAGCAACATATATGATACATATATGTAAAACACAAACATAAACCGACGCAAACACACAATTAACTCAACCATCAAAACATGGATATTTTTATAATGATCGACATTGAAATTTGAGTATTATAATATTTTTATTATTATATTATTTATTATTATATAAAATATATTTATTTTATTTAACTTTATTTAACTTAACTCTCCTATTTCGATCTACATCGAAATAGGAGAGTTAAGACGTTTATTGTTGTGATCGCTATAAACTTGTAAGTGTGATTAGTTCCGCTTGTAAATAACAATTCAAACAATGTTGTGTCTTCTTGTAGTGATTGAAACTCAAGACTGGGGATGTTATTTGAAACTATTTACATTGCAATTAAAATGTTTTGATGTTATTGGAAGTGATAGTCATTGAGATGAAGGAGCGATTATATTTTTTTAAACTTGGATGTACCAATCTGAGAAGTAATTGATATTGAAATTTAAAATTTCGCGACGCTGTTTTTGATGATTGCGTTTTGAAACAAAAGTGTTGTGAAGAATGGAGAAGTGATTGATTGGATTGACAGATTTCATTTCGAATAGATTTCGAAAGAATATATTGTGAAATAATATTTTGATTCTATATAAAAATTTGTTGCTGCAGTTTCTTTTGGATAAAAAACACCTCATTTTTTTTTATTTCAATCATGCACAAAACACCATCAAAAAATCAAACCAGATATGCGTATTTTCTAAAATATTTGTATAGATTAAAATTTGAAAACGCATTTTACAGTTGCAAGAAACAATTTTCAAAATTGAATTGACTTGCTTGAAAATTACTTTAATAATTAAAATGGCTTTATCAATTAAAGATAATGAACAATTATCTTGTACTGAGCTACTGTCCCTGCCATCCTGACGAGCCCCCCACGAAGCTCATTAAATTATCTAATTAGTATCACATTTCCAATTAAGGAGTAAATTAGCCCACGCTGATTAATTTGCTGCTTAATGAAAGAAAACACAGTACCACACAAAATGAACTGGATATTAAATGTTTGAAACAGAAGATCATTCTGCATATTTTAGGAATATTTATGGCCGAGTATGAATAGAATAGAATAGAAGTGTCGGCACTGAAGAAATAGGCCCATGGCCTGTTGCCGATTCTTGAACTTTTCGTGACTTGATTCACAAGGGATCCCGGCCTTTGGAACCCGATCTTTCCATAGCTGACGATTGATTGAGATAGCTGCTGAACTTATTGCCTGGTCCGTAATTTGCTAGGCATTTTAAGACTGAACATATGCTCCTGCATAGCTTCGTCTAGTCTGTTTTTGAAGATGTTCATACTCGGAGCGTCAACGATGCTATCAGGTAGGCTGTTCCACATGTCGGTGACTCGAAGCGAGAAGAAATGTTGTCGCATGGATGTGTTCCAACGCTGTTTTTTTAGTTTATAGCCGTGGCCCCTGGTGTTGGTTCTTAAGTGTTTCAAATTCTAGTAATCCTTCTGGGACCTTGTATAAGTCATGAGTATACTTGTATACTTCAATGAGGTCCCCACGCAGACGTCGATATATGAATATAATTTTATTTTTTGATAATTAATTACTAACTTATCAATTCAAATAACTTATTAACAACTTAAATGGTAGAAATAACTGTCATTCACTATGAATGTTTTAAATTACTTACAAAAAAATGATTGTATCCGATGCTACGTTACTATAACTCTTTACATCATAAAACTGAATCTATGAAAATATTTTCTAGAATTGATCCGTTCAAATTATAAACTAGCTTTTCATTCGAAAATTCACGCCAAATCTACTGTGATCAAAACATAAGCAAAAAATCCTAAAATTTCTGGGTACATCAATTACGTGAATTGAAAAATAAAGAGAGAAATTTTATATTATTTTTCCCAGCAGTAATGGAATATGTCTGCATGTGCACTAAAAAAAATATTAGTTATATTGCCCAAATAGCTACACACTTTGTAACACGTAGGTATGCAGCTAAGGCAGAGAGCTGACATAGCACTGATACACCCTTTGGCCGGTCCAAACTAGGTCAAAATGACCCACTCAACGGCATGAAGTGCATCGCTATTTGTATAAAGTCTCACACATTTCTCTGAGTGATTGATTGGGTCATGTCCAGTTTCACTAGCATGGCAATGTACACTGAAAGAAATGAGACATTGTCCAAATGTTGAAGTACTTTTTACCTTCTGTAGGACATCTGTATCCATTTTCACCCAGAAAAATGGTGTAAAAGCCCTATTTTACATCACCCCACCCGGTAAAATGGGGTGAAGCACCGTCCGCTCACTGCTTGTACTGGTGGATGAGAAAACGTGTTATTATTTGAACACGATGACCCATTATTTTTCTGAATGTAGCTCCCGAAATTCCATTTGGTGTTTTTGAATTTTTTTCGAATGTCGGACAAAGTTGCGACTGCAGCAAGAATGGCAGGAACCAAAGATCCAAGATAAGAGTCTGGATTGTATTCAATTTGTTTAGAATTGAATTAGGTTTTCGGGATAAAGCTTCGACGCGCGTGAAGCATTTTAGCTGGCGCCCCTGTGCTGCTGAATTTCCTGGACCGAAAAAATGGTTTATTTTAGATGAAAAAACAGCAAATAACAACTTTAGATAGAATAACGGGAAATAACAACAACATTATATGAAATAACAGCAAATAACTACAACTTTACATGGAATGACAGAAAATAACGACAACAATAGATAAAATAACAATGAATAACAAAAACTTTATATGAAATAACAGTAAATAACAACAACTTTGTATGAAATAACAGCAAATAACAAGAATTTTAGATGGAATAGCAGCAAAGAAAAACAACTAAGAGTGTTCTTGTAAAATAAATTGTAAAATTCCACTAATTCTTAAAATGTGCCACAAGGCAGCATGTAAAAAACGAGACAAAATCAGAATAAAAAACTTTGAATGCAGGAAAGTTTAAATCAAAAGTGAAAATTTAACGCATACGCATCATCGGTGCAATAAACCCAGGAAAGGAAAACAAAAGCTAAAAAATATAACTCAGTACTCACTGCAGTGAGTGACAGAGAGCGCATTTTTTCGTCGATGAAAACATGAAGTCACGGACAGACAGACGGACATGACGAGCACAATAGCGCCTTTTTCCATAAATGAGTGAATGCGCTAAAAATGAACAATGATGTGAACGAAAAAAAATTGCATATCCCTCGCTATATTTACACGATCCATATTAACTTATTTCCGTTGCTAATTAAATTTTAGTCACCTTACACTTTTTCACGTCCCAATTTTGGGTTTGGTTGGCGCGTCTCGCCGCGGCTATTTCGGAGCCTGCGCCGCGGTAACGACATAATAATGGGCTCGAGAAACACTCTGCCCGCCTGGCTAATGTACCACGTCAATATATGTCTCGCTTGCTTTAAATATATATTATATATATATGTATATATGTCACAATGTTTCGGTATGAATAAAATTATATCCACATTTCTCAATATGTTTATGTTGGTACATATCTCTCTTATGTGACTCAAATATTTTAAATATATATATTACACGTGTACATATGTCTCAGTGTTTCCATATATAACTCAAAATATAAACCTAATTCTCAACATGTTTGTGTTGGTGCATATCTCTCATAGATGACTCAAATATATGGCTCAATATTAATATAAGCCTTTTAAATGAGTGTCTCAATATATGTCTAATTTGTCTTAAAAATACCTGCACTCCGATATTTCTATCGATGAATTGATTAAAATTTAATGAACAGATGATAATTTTGTAATAAGTATATTACGAAACGTGAGAGGCAAATATTTATTTTATACATATAGGTAACATCACCAACAACTAACCATTATATCAACTGACCACCGGCAACCATCCGTAGGTCTCATTCGACCATTAAACGGCCAACGTCAACCATCAATTGCACGTCTGTTAGCGGCCACCAGAAGCATCAATTGGCCACCGGAGCTATCAGTTGTCCACCAGAAGCATCAGTTGGCCACCGGAGCTATCAATTGTCCACCAGAAGCATCAGTT
>NW_025939774.1:0-314 GCF_000764305.2 Hyalella azteca | reverse complement strand
TGATATAACTCCATATAGATACCTTGCTTGGTTAGGTCGAGAGCAGTTCACGTTCCATGGGCCCAGGGATGTAGTTGGTAGCAGGACTTCCACATTATTAGGATCCTCCACATCAATAGCAATTAGGCTCTTCCTCCATGGTCAGGAAGATGTGTCAGGTGTGCGGGAATTTATATTGTCATTTTAACGACCTGCGCGGTGTGCCGCACTATGCCGGTCAAAAAAAATTCGCCGTGCGCCGACAGCGCCGTACTTTTAGAAAGCTAAAATAGTTTAAATATGGACGCGCGGCAATGCAAATTACGTAATCACAC
>NW_025939773.1:0-506 GCF_000764305.2 Hyalella azteca | reverse complement strand
CGTCTTGTTACGCGGCCTTCGTCTTGTTACGCGGCCTGCGTCTTGTTACGCGGCCTGCGTCTTGATACGCAGCCTGCGTCTTGATGCGCGGCCTGCGTCTTGATACGCAGCCTGCGTCTTGATACGCAGCCTGCGTCTTGATGCGCAACCTGCGTCTTGTTACGCAGCCTGCGCCTTGTTACGCGGCCTGCGCCTTGTTACGTACCCTGCGCCTTGTTACGCGGCCTGCGCCTTGTTACGTACCCTGCGCCTTGTTACGCGGCCTGCGCCTTGTTACGCAGCCTACGCCTTGTTACGCGGCCTGCGCCTTGTTACGCGGCCTACGCCTAGTTACGCAGCCTGCGCCTTGTTACGCGGCCTGCGCCTTGCTACGCGCCTTTTTACTGGGAGAATATTGAATAAAAATTTCTCTTGCAAATGAAGAGCTAAAGCTTCAAATCAGGCAAGACTGTGATAGCTTTAGCCTTGAGCATTCGAGCAGGTCATGCTTGGCCGGCGTTGCGCAG
>NW_025939772.1:0-514 GCF_000764305.2 Hyalella azteca | reverse complement strand
TGGTCGGATTACTGCTGGGCTGGTCAAGTCTCCTGGCAATTAAAATGGTGTTATGAAGCTCAGATGAGAGAATTTAATGATGGTTCCTGCTCTAGAGAGTCTAAACTGAATCAAGGAACATTTGTTATGTTTAGATGGAAGGGCTCGTAAATTGATTTTTTTCTGCGTTTCATCTGCAAGCATTGTTTGCTATTCATTCATTGGTTGTATGCCATAAAACTATTATCAACATACTATGTGAAACATGTTTAAAGAATCAGTCTTTGTTGTTTTTGTCAGACAAGTTGAAAGAAAAATTGGAGACTATACTTGTCCAAATTTTCTTCGTAACAAACTGCTTTTCAACAGAGCCGCTAGAAATAAAAAGTGGTTGAATACCGTGAAAAAATCTCAGTGATCAAGAATGGTGGGTAATAACGATGGTTTGTGTTATATTTAAGTTCAAACGATGACTAAGAAGTTTAATTAACCAACACTTGTGCCGTTGATCAGTGAATTACATATTTATTCCTCA
>NW_025939771.1:0-401 GCF_000764305.2 Hyalella azteca | reverse complement strand
ATGAGTTGGACTTCCTGCCTGTAGCAGCAAGTTCCAACTTTGCTGATCTTGATGCCTGCTTTTCTGCACCTTACATAGGCAGTAGCCAGCATAGTGACATAGGCGATAGCAGAGAAGTTTTTAGACGCTCCCTCAAGTTCATTTTTGAGTCTTATAAGTAGACCAGTAAAGTATCATGGATAGTCGGATACCACTTACCAGCATTATCATGCTTAAGAAATTGGTTTAAATCTTGAGTTTTAGAGGAAATTAAAAATGAACTGATTCCAAAAAAGCTCCGGTTTGCCACTATGGACTAGCCAGTTGGCTAGATCTTTCCTCCAGCTGTCCAGACTCCAGCATCAGGCTGGGCATGTACCTATAAAGACGTGTTTAAATTTAAATGGTAAATAACTTTCTAT